>NC_077230.1:74805161-74867661 GCF_027887165.1 Monodelphis domestica
AAGAAATTAGGTTTTTATCAGCATCTCATACCATATGCCCTTGTTAAGTTACAAATAGATACATAGAATAAATATCAAGGTTGCTACAACATCGTAAAAATAAAGGAGGGGAGGAGGAAATACCATGTATCACCATATTATGGTGTCACATAAGGGAGGAGAGGCATTCCATTGACTTCAGTTGACTTCATCTGGGATGCATGGAAAATGGGTTCTACCTGGCCTCTGCCTATTCGGAGGTTAGAGATATAGGCTTGAGGTCTTGAGTCAGTTCCTAAGAAGCAATATCTGAATTTTGTGGACTATGAGAGTGAAGCTCTGGCTTATGGCTTAGATAATGAAGAGAAGTTCCATGGAAATGTGGAGAGAATAGGGGACAGAGCACCAACCATCTCTATAACAAAATGCGAGGGTAAGCATAGCCAAGTCCTTGTGGCATGGAAGACTGTGCATAGGAGCAGGAAAAAAATGTGCCTGGGGAGACTAGCAAAAATGGACTACCTTAAGGAGCTGATTGCTTATTCGTAAGACTACCAGAATCACCAATCCACACATTTCCTTCCTTCCCCCTGCTGCTCTGGAGCAATGGCTGGGGAAACAAGTCTCTACTTACCTGTCTGTCTATTCACTTGTTGCTCTCCTCTAAGCAGTAGGAGGAGGGGCAGATAAGTGGCTCAGTGGATTGAGAGGCAGACTAAAGATGGAAGGACTTGGGTTCAGATTTGACTTCAGACACTTCCTAGCTGTGTGACCCTGGGCAAGTCACTTAACCCCCATTGCCTAGCCCTTACTGTGCTTCTACCTTGGAACCAATATACAGTATTGGGTTAAAAAAAAAAAGTAGTAAAGGGGAAGGCAAGAAGTTCAGCCCCCTCCCTGGCCTCCATCCCTCAAATGGAAACTGTTAACTGTAAATGCTTATTTTAGTTTCTATGCTATTTGAATATGCTATTAAATTAATGTATGTCCATTTACAATTATTAGTGACCACATCTCCCAGTCCTCTTTAATCTTACCTCTAAATTTACTTCCAGTCTATCTCCCTACCACATCGTGAGCCCCTTGAAAGCAGACTGTTTCATTTTATTTTTTTTTCCTTTTATCTTAGCCACAGAGACTGGCACATAGTAGGTACATGTTATTTGACTTGATAAAATCAAAACAATGTCATCTGTAATCAGAAAGAAAAAAAGCCCTAGATATGGAGTAAGCCAACCCAGATTTGAATCCTAGCTCTGTGAATCTCAGTTTCCTTGTCCCTAAAATGAGGGACTTAGACTAAATGTGGCCTCTAAGATACGAGAACCTTACTATCTCTAAGAAATCCTTGTGCTTTATTATATGACTTGTTTGCCTAATAGTGCTTATAATCCTGGGGTAAATATTTAATTTTATTATAGTCAATATTTCTTGATATATTATTTGTCAGTCATGTATTTAATATCAGTTTACAACTTTTTCTGCCTTAGCCTTGGTTGACTTAACCTTATTTTCCTCAGTTTCCTCCTCTGTAAAATGAGCTAGTGAAGAAAATGGCAAACCAATCTAGTATCTTTGCCAAGAAAGTCCCAAATGGAGTCTCAAAGAGTTGGACATAAATGAAAAAAAAGATTGAACGACTGTCTTGAAGGGGTCTCAGCCTCCTTAAACTAATTAAAGATTAGTGTTAAAATCTTGAAACATACCATGTGGTTCATTATGTTATTTTGTATCATTTTTAAAATTGTTCTTATTGACTGGCAATTATAATTATCACAAGGAAAAACATGCTTGATGATAGGTATAGATCATATTTTGTGGCTACAGAGATTAAAGAGTCTGTCATTGAAAGTCAAAATGCACAGTTGGTGTGGGTAACAATTATGCTGTTGAGTCATTCAGTCATGTCTGACTCCTTCATGACCCCATTTGGGGTTTTCTTGGCAAAGATACTAGATTGGTTCATCATTTCCTTCTCTAACTCATTTTACAGATGAGGAAATTGAGGCAGAGTTAAGTGACTTGCCCAGGATCACACAACTAGGAAGCATTTGAGACTGGATTTGAACTCAGGTCTTCCTGACTCAGGTCAGCATTCTATCCACTGTACCACCTCGCTGCCCAATAGTTGTAATAGATATAATAGCAAATGCTGTTAACATCACAGTTTAACTCTCTTGGCCCTCGAATGGTAGTTAACATATAACCATATGTTAGTATCACAATCACTAATCTAATAATGTACTGGAAAACAATAGTTTTCAAATGTTATGGGAAAGGCAGGAAAAGTACAATATCTTACAACTTACCATAGAAATCCAGAATTTCCCTGGTGCGGAGTAAAATCCACATAAAACAGGACAAGGGTGCGGTGGAATAAAAATTTCTGGCAGGGGCTCCTCCTCTTCTATTTCTTCTTCCTCTTCCTCTTCCTCCACAATTTCTTCTTCCTCTTCTCCTTCTGTTTGCATTTGTCTCATCATTTGAAGACGTAGCTTTCTCTTTTCTTCCTTCTCCTTCTCCTTCGCTTCCTTCTTTTTTCTTCTGTTTTCAATCTCTATGTCTCTCTAAAATGAAAGAGAACAAAAACACAATTCATAGTTTACCCCCTATTCAGTCCATGTTTAACTAAGCCCAAATACTGTGCATTTGCTAGGTGGAGAAAAAAGTTCCAGGCAACCCTGAAAGAACTCACTGATTATATTGTTTTACCTTTACTAAGGTAGGTGACCATTATAGGATAATGGAGTTGTCACCATATAGATCATTTTAACCTCCAAAGTAACAAGAAGCCCAAATAAACTACTCAGGCATTTCTGTTTTGTTCCATCTGTCGGAGTGCCATAGAGAAATCTGAGGGGTCCCATGTTTTGTTTTGTTTTTTTTTTGTTTGTTTGTTTGTTTTGTTTTAAACCCTTACCTTCCATCTGGGAGTCAATACTGTGTATTGGCTCCAAGGCAGAAGAGTGGTAAGGGCTAGGCAATGGGGTAAGTGACTTGCCCAGGGTCACACAGCTGGGAAGTGTCTGAGGCCAGATTTTAAAGGGGTCCCATGTTGAATAAGGGAAAGGTAAAATGCAGCTTTGATCAAAGACCCCTTTTCATTTTTAAAGGTCCATCATACTTATAACCAAATAGCAATGACCCACAGAATTTCTACAGAACCTCTACTTACAATTCTAGCAGTGAAAGATTTCAAATAGTCTGCCAGCAAGCTAGGTCTCTAGGATTCATGTACGCACTTGAAATTAGCCACTGCATCAAGGTTCACCCATTTTTGGTGGATTTTGCTTTTTTCAAATTTGTATTTTCAAATTGTATTTAAGTATATGATTTCTATAAGAAGGATGGCCTTGTGATGGCCAAAATGGCCAAACCAAGCCACAGAATGGTCTGGATGGAATAAACATTCTTTATTTGACCCCTTTCCCTAGTAGGTCCTTTCAATGCTTGGTGAGGTAGGACAGTGCCAAAGAGAGGAAAAGTAATAACTTGGGGGATGGGATGTGGTACATATCTAGGACTGGAGGCTTTATTTAGTTCTGCCATGCTCTTGAATATCTAGGGATTCTTCTGAGAATTTGACTTGAGTGGCTTTTGAAGATGAACACAAGCACTTCTATTCAGTGATCAAGGTTGCAACTTGGGATTTTTCCCACGTTACCACTGGAACCCATCATTCTCCTCTAAAAATGCTCAGGGCAAGCAGGGAAGTAGGGGTGCCACCTGTCATGTCCCCTAATCCGTGAACCTTTGCAATGGCAACTTGTGGCTGGCCCTCTTGGCATTTCAAGTGGCTGGCATGTGTTCAGCAGCTTCTCCTATTGCCCAAGTTTTTGTTTGCTAACATTTTCAATGCCAGCAGACCACAGAAAGTAGGGAAGTGACCAGAGGCTTTGGCCCAGTGACAAATCATTCTTGGATGTCCAGTCGATTCTTATTGACCTGTTAGGGATCCTGACATACACACTGAAATATAGGCCACATCATATTGCAAATATCACATATACTATGTTAATTTATAATATAATATATTATATTCCTATGGAATATTCTCCTATGAAGAAATACAAATAAAAATGGAGGCTAACTCATCTGAACTCTTAAACTATGATACAAATCTTACATCATCTAGTAGAGGGGAGCGAGGTGGTAATTGCACTGGTCTTGAGTATGATGCCTCTTACTTTCATCATGTTTCACAAAGGGTAAAGGGAAACCATGACCCAATTATTTGTTAGTTTTTGAGTGACTCAATTACAACTTTAAACTCAAAGTGTCTTGTTGTAATGAGTGCATGGGGTTGCTAGCCTGCTTTAGATACAATGCATCACTTGGAGCCAGACAGTTTAAATAAATAATCCATTTGCTAAAGTCATCTTCCAGTCCCCTTCCGTAGAGGAGCAACTCCATGGAGTAGTGGATAGGGTGGCAGACCTGGAGTCTGGAAGACCCATCTTCCTGAATTCAAATTTCACCTTCCTCAGACACTTACTAGCTGTGTGACCCTGGGCAATCACTTATCCCTGCTTGCCTCAGTTTCCTCATTTGTAAAATTAGCTGGAGAAGAAAATGGCAAACCACTTCAATATGTCTGCCAAGAAAACCTCATGAAGAATGAAACAAGAACTGAACAACCCTCAGATAAAAGCACTTGTCTAGGCTTCTTAAAAGCAGTTCAAGACATGAAAACAAAAGCCATAATCATGTAGTCTAACCTACAGCAAGAAGTCAGCAAGGAAATTAAAAAGGAAATTCCTTTAAGTCTCAGGACTTCGCTACCAAATACTAAAAAACAACTTTTATTCTCCTCTTACTCAAATAGCCCCATAACTGCATCAAAAATCAATCCACCTGAGGGCAAAATTAACCCTAACTATCACAATTTCTTTGCTTGCAACAGTCCCAAATGGTGCTGCTGAACTGTGAAGGGTTAACTCACACCTCCCTGATTTCCTGGCTGTGGATCCACTTCCTATCCCAGTGCCTTTAACTCTGTTGATTATTTCCTATTTATCTTGTATATAATTCATTTATGCATATTTAGCTTTTCTAATAAATATTTTGCTTGTTGTCTCCCACATTACATTGTGAGTTCTTTGCGGCACAGGGACTGTTTTTTGTCTGCCTCTGTAAAAAATAGACTTGAATACAGGACTACAATCCCCACAAGACTTTGCTCCACTTCCCCAAAATGCTTTGTAATCTCACGGGAATTCTGAGGTGGGCCGAGATCGAGGAAGCATTTAAGCTGGTGTCAAAGGTTTTTGGGTCTCTTTTGGACTTCCATTTTGGAGCAGAGACATCTCTTCCATGATGTGAAGTTATTTTGTCTAGGCCTCTGGCCTAGGCACATGTTTCTTACTTGTATATTCTTTAATCCTTAATCCTTAATAAACCTTTAAAAAATATATAATACTCCTTGCAGAGAGAAACTAATTTCAAATGCTTCAGTCTCCCCATATTCCTAATTTTTAATCTTTACAGTTTGGCGACCTAACGGGGAAAAAAACTCTCAATCTTCTGATTTCTTTTCTGATCTTTAGTTAATCTTTAATAGCTAGTACCTAGAAATTTTTTTTGGAGCCACATCTCTCTGGCCAAGGTTTTATTTTTTACCCTTGCAAAGCTGCAGTCCCTGATCCAGACCTGTTGCGTTTGCCGCCCACCTGGCCCCTAGCTGCTAAGTTCTGCCTGCCTGCTTCTCCTGCTTCTGCTCCTGGCCTCTCACCTGGTGCTTGAGCTCCCGGCCCTGTTTGTCTGCGCTCCGGCTCCCGGCCCTGCCCACCCAGCAGTCTTTCTCTCAACTCACCTGGCCCACCTGATTCAACCAAGATTGCAATCATCTAGTGACCTGCCTGCCCAACAAACCCAGTTCCTTGGAGCAGATCGCTCAGGACTCATTTCTATCAGCTGGTAACAAAATGGGGTATTGGCTCCACATGGGCAGCCTGGGCTCCATGTGGACTGGGGCAGGAGGAGGGATCATATCAGGGGAGAGAGAAAAAGGGAGAGAAGAAACAGATTTTTTCAAACAGAAACTTAATAGCAATGGGCTGTTTAAAAGGATACCTTTTGACTCTTCTGGTAATTTCATTGACTTCACCTGCCTGTCAGGGAGCAGACTCAGCCCAAAGATTCAACTTTAACTTTGGGGAGGCAAATGGGTGGTTCAGCGAACTGATAGCCAGGCCTACAGACATGCAGTCCTGGGTTAAAATCTGGCCTCAGATACTCCCCAGCTGTGGAGTGCTGGACAGGTCCCTTACCCCGCATTGCCTAGCCCTTACCACTCTGCCTTCGGACAATAGACATTTAAATGGATAAACACACCTAAGGAACTTTAAAGACTAGAGGCTATATTTTGAGGCATTTCAGACTCTAATGGTTTATTTTAAAAAATCTCTGTATTCTATTGCATTTTTTGTTTAAGATTTAACTTTGTGATTTTAAGTTCATATATTACTGGATTCAATATTATTATGTTACACTGAAGGTTGATTGAATTTATTTTGAATGTACTGAGTTTTGAAATTCTGTTGTTTTTCCCCTATAACTGTGTTGAACAAATATTATTGTCATTAAGCCCATATAAAAAAAAACAGCCTTTCTATTTTGACTTTGTAAATTCTCACATAGAGGATGGATGGACTTCAGGACTGGTTATAATTGTATAACAACCTTGGAAAATTTTAATGTGCTAAATACCTCAAATGATTTTAAGGGTTTTTTAAATATGATTTTTGGAATTTTTTTCTAACAATCTCTGGTTATTTTTGCCTGCCCCTACCACGAGGTAAGGCCAAGAGTAGCTGAAGTGAAATACATTTTATAACCCCCAACCTTCCTGCATTTCTAAATATGTGAATGGAAGTTGGGGCAGTTAATCTCAGGGCATTTGTATCCCTATAAGCCTCCAAGAAAAAGGAGCACCCCTTTATTTATACTCTTCAGTTCACTACTTTACTTCTACCAGAATGATATATAGATTTCTTGATTATGTTCTTAACCCAAGATGAGTTTTACTTTGTTTTAAAAATATGTTTAAATACCAAGGTTGAAAGATTGCTACATTTGTAAAAATTGTGACAAATGTCCATCAATTCATAGGTTTTAAAAATGTCATACAGCAACTTATGTGAAATATGAAAGTGTGTTTGTTTGCTATTGTAATTAATTGGGCTATTGAGAATTTTGGGGATTTTGATACCTACATATTTGTACTACTGTTCAATTCATTTGCCTTCTACTCACAGTGATCACGGCCAGATATTAAGAGGAAAGGGATCTCATTTTTGGTGAGAAAGCCTTGCATTTTATATTTTCTTTACTGACAAAGAGTGTCAATGATTATAAGCTATATTTTTGAATTTTAAAGCTCTTTTATTATTATATTTCTCTTGCATGTGCAATATACTTTTTCAGTTTTTTTCCCTCTCTTTTTTATATTTAAAGCACATGTCACCAGCATTAAGGTTTTGATTTTTCAGTACTACAAGTTTGAAATACATTTGTCAGAGCATGCCCAAAAATCTTGTGACTATAAAAACGATGCCACTAATTATTTAAATAAATTATGGGACTTTACTTAATGATTCTGTCTGATTCCAGGACAAGATATACACACAAGAGCCATTTCACAGAGCCAAAGAAAAGCCAATCCAGGATGGATTGATGCACTTCTAGGCCAATACAAAGGTCTTGAACCTAGTGTGAAGACTCGAGGTTACTGTGTTTAACTTTGTTATGGCATAGGCTTTCCTTGTGTCCACACTCACTCTGAAGATACTCACAGACGAATATCCCCAAAACTTGGCTCCTATAATCTGGTCCCCTTTTCTGCCTCTCATAGTGTGGTACTTTTCTGTAGTCCTGGCTATTGACTGGGTAAATGCATCATTGCTTAAATCATTTTGATTGGGCCCTGATTCAAGGACCTGTTATAGATTTATTTTTCTTTCACTTGGAATTTTTACACATAAGACTTTGATAGTCTATATTTTCATTCAGAAATTTTTCTTTCTTTTGGATTTTTCTAATGTTTTTGTTCATTTCTCTTACCAATTGATTCATAAACCTCATACCTCAGCCATGCATCCCTATGTGATCCTGTATTTGTCAATCACCCTCTTAACGGGGGGAATGTAAAAAATATCATGATTTAAATTGCAAAGTTTAAATTCCTTTTGAGAAGAATTTTAGGTAAAGAAGATGCAACCTCTCTGAATCCAGAACTGAACTGTTGGAGAAGCCACCATGAAGAAGCCTCCAGACCACAAGTTGCACAAAATTGAACTTTCGGTATGGTTGATTGAACATTTATTTGTATGTATACTTTTATGCCAAAGGGGACTGCCCCCTAACTGGCTTTCTGTCAATGCATCCAGTAATTATTGGTTTTGGTTTTTTGTTTTTTTTTCTCTTATCCTCAAATTATTGTAATCTTTAAATTGATTATGTTTTTATGATCCTTTGAGGAAGGACTTCTTCCCAGAGGATCAAATGGGGGAATGTAAAAAATAGACTCGAATACAGGACTACAATCCCCACAAGACTTTGCTCCACTTCCCCAAAATGCTTTGTAATCTCATGGGAATTCTGAGGTGGGCCGAGATCGAGGAAGCATTTAAGCTGGTGGCAAAGGTTTTTGGGTCTCTTTTGGACTTCCGTTTTGGAGCAGAGGCATCTCTTCCATGATGTGAGGTTATTTTGTCTAGGCCTCTGGCCTAGGCACATGTTTCTTACTTGTATATTCTTTAATCCTTAATCCTTAATAAACCTTTAAAAAAATAATACTCCTTGCAGAGAGAAACTAATTTCAAATGCCTCAGTCTCCCCATATTCCTAAATTTTAATCTTTACACCTCTGTATCTTCAGTTCTTAGCACAGTGCCTGCCACATAGTAGGAGCTTAATAAATACTGACTTATTGACTGGAGGACTATATGTGCTCTGGACAGGGTTGAAGGCTTTGGAATGATCTGGATCCCTTGGTTGCTTTCTCTGACCCTTCCTTTATGAAAGGTAGGGGAGAACAGGGAACAAAACCACCCAGGGTTTGCAGTCTCATCCTGAGGCACCAACTCTTCATTGCTATACCAGATTCCATTCTATTAGGATAACTGTTCATGTCTACCAAAAGTTGGTATCTTAAGAAGAAAAGAGAAACCAAAAAGATAACGCCTCACAAGAATATCTCATACCAGGATCCTTGATTTGATACTCATGAAATGAAAACATTGTATTGGCAGTTCTTTGAGTTCGTAGGTTGCTAATTCCTCCGTTTCCCTGGGCTGTGGAACAGGAACTTGAAGAATGTAGCCATTTTCACAGATAACCATGAGAAAACTTATATCCTGGAATGAAGAAAATATCAAATACAATGGGAAACTTTAATAGCACCATGTCACAAAAATATTAGCCCTGGCTAACTTGTTCCACCATACCCTAAAATTTAATAAAATATATGTCAATTTACCATAAATTCATGTGTTGTATATAAAAACTTATGTTAAATTTCTTTGTAAAAATGTTCTCCATATTTTCTTTTTTCTTATATATATATATATATATATATATATATATGTATATATATTTTCTTTTTTTAAATATAATTTCTACCAAAATAGGAGCAATCATCAGTTGGAGAATGGCCAAACAAGTTGTGGTATATGATTCTGATGTAATACTATTATGTTATAAGAACAAACAAGAAAAAACCTGGAAAGACTTATTTGAATTGATGCAAAGTAAAGTAAGCAGAACCAAGAGAACACTGTATACCACAATAGCAGTACTGTATGATGATCATCTGCAAATGACTTAGCTATTCTCAGCAATACAAAGACTTAAGACAATTCCAAAACATTTAAGATGAAAAATGCTATCCTTCTCCAGAAGGAGAATTGATGGCATCTGAATTCATACTGAAGTATACTTTTTTTTAACCTTATTTTTCTTGGGGGTTTTTTTTATCTGTTTTCTTTCACAATATTACTAACATAAAGATATCAGTTACATATCAAATTGCTTGCTTTCTCAATAAGGAAGTAGGGAAAAGAGGGAAGGAGAGAATTTGAAACTCAAAATTTTAAAAAACAAATGTTGAAAAATTATTTTAACATGTAATTGGAAGCAAATGTTTTATCTAAAAATTTGAGCAACTAGTTGGCACATTAGATAAGAATGCTGGGCCTGGAGTAAGGGAAGACATGGATTCAAATATAGCTTTTGACCCTTAACTAGCTGTGTCTAACTAGGCAAGCCACTTAACTTCTCTTTGCCTCAGTTTCCTCATCTGTAAAATGTCCCCTTACATTTTGGAGTTCTTGTGAGGATCGAATGAAATATTACATTAAGTACAAGCATTATAGCAATATTCGTTATTATTACTATTATCTAAAAGATGGGGGGGGGAGAAGGATGTTGGAAGAAGGTAGAAGAGGATACAAGATTACTCTCCAAATTTCACCACAGATAATTAAAGTAGTGCCTCAGAGTCAATTCTAAAGTGACAGAAATAGTTATGAGCCAAGAATGAAATAGACCAGCTGACAACTGAGGAAGAAGGTGTTTCTTGGTAGTGCCCTGACTGAACAACAAATCCTCAATAATAAAAGCACTTGTCTAGGCTATTTAAAAGCAGTTCAGACTAGAAATTAAGGTGCTGTCCATCAATTGGAGAATGACTAAACAAGGTATGGCACATGATTGTGATGGAATACTACTTAAACTTTAGAAATGACAAGCAGGTTAATTTTTTTTAATGGGAAATTATGAAAAGTAAAATGAAGAGAAAATCAGAAATTTAATATTTCTTTAATATGCCTTTAATAGGCATAGTTTTCAAATCATAATGCAATAAAAATTATACTGAACAAAGGGCAGCAGAAAGAGCAAGAATTATTGGAAACTAAATAATCTTATTCTAAAGACTGAATGGGTCAAAGAACAAATCACAGAAACAATATACAATTTCTTTAAAGAAAATGATCATGAAAAGACAACAAAATTTATAGGATACAGCTAAAGCTTTAGTTAGGGAGAAATATATATCTATAAATGTTTACATCAACAAAACAGAAAAACAGACTAAGGAATTGGACACACAACCAGAAAGACTAGAAAAAGAACAAATTTTAAATCCCCAATTAAACACCAAATTGGAGATCTTGAAAATCAAAGGAGAGATAAATAAAAATAAATGTAAGAAGGCCATTGAACTAATAAATAATGAGTTGGTTTTATAAAGAAATAAATAAAATAGATAAACCATTGGTTAAATTGATTTAAAAAAAGAAAGAAGAAAACCAAATTACCAACATCAAGAATGAAGAAAGATGAAATAACAATCTATGAAAAA
The DNA here is from genome assembly GCF_027887165.1 of Monodelphis domestica. NCBI lineage: Eukaryota > Metazoa > Chordata > Mammalia > Didelphimorphia > Didelphidae > Monodelphis > Monodelphis domestica. Next base: position 74,816,503 of record NC_077230.1, read on the forward strand.
GAAATCAAAGCTATTATTGGGAGTTATTTTGCCCAACTACATGTCAATAGGTCTGACAATCTAAGTGAAAGAGATGAAAGTTACAAAAACATAAAATGCCCAGATTAACAAAAGAGGAAATAGAATATGTAAACATTTCCATCATAGAAAAAGAAATGGAACAATCCATCAAAGAATTCCCCAAGAAAAAGGTTCCAGGACCAGATGGATTCACAAGTGAATTCTACTAAACATTCAAAGAACAATTAACTCCAATAATAAACTATTTGGAAAAACAAGGGAAGAAAGAATTCTTCCAAATTCCTTTTATGACACAAATATGCTATTGTTACATAAACCAGAAAGAGTTAAAATGGAGAAATAAAACTATAACTCAATCTCCCTAATGAATCTTGATGCAAAGATTATAAACAAAACACTAGAAAGAAGTTGACAAAATTATACCACAAGGATTATACACCATGATCAGGTGGGTTTTATACTGAGAATGCAGGTATGGTTAATATTAGGAAAACTATCAGCATAATTGACTATATAAAGCTAATAGAAACTATATGATCATCTCAATAGAGGCAGGAAAACCCTTGCCAAAACATAATACCCATTTCTCATTTTAAAAAAGTTAGAAAAACTTGAGGGCAACTTGAGGGCAACTAGGTGGCTCAGTAGATTGAGAACCAGGCCCAAAGACAGGAGGTCCTGAGTTCAAATATGACCTTAGATACTTCCTAGCTGTGTGACCCTAGGCAAATCACTTAACCCCCATTGCCTAGTTCTTACCACTATTCTGCCTTAGAACCAGTACATAGTATTAAGGCAGAAGGTAAGGGTTAAAAAAATTAGAAAACATTGAAATAAAAAGAGCTTTCCTTGAAGTGACAAAAGACATCTATCTAAAAACAAACCCAGGGGGGTGGAGTCAAGATGGCGGCTCAGCAAGCAGCAAAAGTTCAGACCTCGTGGAAGACCCTTCCTTACCAATACAGACTGAATGCTCCTAGGGCACCGAAATTCAAGCTTGTGAGATTTAAAATGGTTGAGGTCTTAAACTGTAGTGATTAAAATAGTGGAAGATATAAATTGTGATAGACATAAGAGAGGGTGAGTAAATTTTACCGCAGAAATATGTTTTACTACAGTGTCTTGGGTTTAAAATCAAATATAAGGTGGTCGCCAGGGAAATATTCCCAATTATTCAAATACCCAAGTCAATTGGGTTTTATAGAGATTTTAATTAACAATACAATGAGTAATCAAAGAAAGAGAGAGAGAGTAAGAAAGGAATAAGTATGAAGGGCCTCAAGCCAATCTGGCCTAGACCTGAGTCTTAAAAGAGAAATCAGTCAGTTTTTTAGCACTCACCACAAGGTCTGATTAAACAAGGATACTAGTGACACCAGGCCAGCGTCCTTCCTCAAAGAGTCTTCCAGCCAGAGATTTGTTTCAAAGGGCCTCTCTCAAGAGCCTCCAGAGCTCCTACCCCAGAGGGACAGAGCCCCTCAGAGGAGCTCCTCAAGGAGCTCTCCTTCAGAATGAGAGTCAGAAATCAAGATCCTCCTCTTCTCTGAGCTCTTATTTTTAAGGGGAAAATCTCCTCTGTCACCTCCCCTAAGTCCTTACATCTACCAATCACTGTAGAAGTTTCTAAAGGACTGCCCATTTTGAATTCACAGCTGAGTAGTTTTAATCTCTTTAGTAAGTCAGGAAAAAATGCTGCTGTGTCGACAAATTTCATTAAGAAAAAACCTCTGAATAAGTTATCACCCTTTTAGGTTTAAGTAGTTTACAAGTTTCCCCACCTTTATAGGTACTTAGTATCCCATTGTATCAATTCTAAAACAGTCATGACTCAAAGAACTTCCTGTCCCTTCCATAAGCATGGATCAAAGTACTTTCATTGTTCTGAAGGAGTTTTCTGTCCTAAAGCAGTCTTAAGTAGGGTGGAGCAGGGACACTCCCATAGCTAGGAGCCCCCATACTCAAGTAGAGTTCTCACCATCTGCTAGGGAATTTTTTTAAGTAGAATATTCCCCAATGGGGGAAACCCCTAACATTCATAAGTCTGAGAAATTTTTGAGGTTTACAAGCTGAAGAACAGGACAGAAGTGGGGAACCCTCCTTCTGGACTCAAATCAAAAGGTATGCCCCCCAAAAGCCGGAATCCGAGAATACTCAGGGCTAAGGGGAAGGCAGAGCAAAGGTCCCAGGACCCCTCCCCCACAACCCAGAGGCTGAGCCCCCAGCAGCAGTGGGAACCTCTTAGTGGGCAAAGGTGCTGGTTTGGAGGGTCTACCTTGTGAGCAGCGGGGCGCCAGGCTCAGAGCACCCAGCTTGGACAGTGGAGAGGAAGCTGGGGAGAGATGGGGCCGTGGCTGGGTCCCTCCATCAGGCTCCAGTCTCACCACTGCCTCGGGGCATATCCAAACCAATCCAGTTGAACCTAATTCCATCAGAACTCCTCAGAGTTTAGGGAGGCGGGCAAAGGCACTTGTGGACAGCAGAGAAGCAGCTGGAGAGAATTGGAGAGTGCCTGAGCAGCCCAGCCTTCCAGGAGTCTTCAGAGCCTCAGAGCTTCATACCACATACACCCCGACCCAGTTGAACTCAATCCAATCAAAAGCCCCCAGAGGACAGGGAAGCCAACATTCCTCCCCTAGAGACTGTACCAAGAGATCTGACAAAGCTCCAAGAGGGGAGACTGACAGCCCCAAAACCAAAACAAAATGAGAGGAGCAAGAGCACAGCCAAATACGGGGAGCAAAGAAGGGGTAAACTCGAGCAAACAACAGAAAAAGAAGAAAGAAATTACAATAGACAGCTTCTGCACAGGTAATGAGCAAAAAGCGAATGAAACAGTGGGGGAGGGATCAGCAAAGGAAAAATCAGAAATACCAGCGAATTGGATACAGGCTTTGGAAGAACTCAAAATGCAATTCAAAACACAATTAAGAGAGGCTGAAGACAATTGGGAAAAGAACTTAAAAACTAAGATAAGTCATCTGGAAACAGAAAACAGGGTCTTGAAAGCCAAAATCAACCAGCTGGAAAATGAGGCAAAGGAGATGAAAGATGAGGCAAAACAAATGAAACATGAGGTGAAGAAGATGAAAGATGACCTCCAAAGAAAATCTTACCAAAAGGACAAGGACAACCAAAAAACTAAGGATGAAATCCAGTCTTTAAGAACCAGAATACAACAACTAGAACCATGTGACCTCACAAGGCAGCAGGACACTATAAAACAAAACAAAAAGAATGAAAAAATTGAGGAAAATATGAAGCATCTCATTCACAAAACAGAGGATTTAGAAAATCGTTCAAGGAGAGACAATTTAAGAATTATTGGCCTACCAGAAGACCATGACAAAAGAAAAAGCCTGGACATTATATTACAGGAAATTATTAAAGAAAACTGCCCTGAAATCCTTGAACAAGAGGGAAAAGTGGAGATTGATAGAATCCACAGATCACTTCCTGTACTTAATCCCCAACTGACAACACCCAGGAATGTTATAGCCAAATTCAAGAACTATCAGACCAAAGAAAAGATATTACAAGCTGCCAAGAAGAAGTCATTCAGATACCAAGGAACCACAGTGAGGATAACTCAGGATCTGGCTGCATCTACAGTGAAGGACTGAAAGGCATGGAATACGATATTCCGGAAAGCAAGGGAACTAGGTTTACAACCAAGAATCAACTACCCAGCAAAACTGACTATATTCTTACAGGGGAAAGTATGGTCATTCAACACAATAGAAGAATTTCAAGAATTCGTAAAGAAAAGACCAGACCTAAACAGAAAATTTGATGTACAAGCACAGAACTCAGGAGAATCATCAAAAGGTAATTAAAAAAGAGGGGAAAAAAGAAAAATAAAAAAAAATTTTAAGAGACTCAATAAGTTAAAATGATATGTATCTCTATAAGAAAAGAGGTCATTGGTAACTCTTAAAAACTGTTGTTATTACCTGGGCAGCAAAAAGAAGTATACTAAGAGGGAACAACAACAAACTGTATAGGATGAAAGGACAAGACATAAATAGGTATATAGATATATGCATGCAAAAATACATACGCATGAGTATGCATATATATATATAACTAGAGCTTAAAATAGGTTAATATTAAAAGAAATGGGAAAAGAAACAAATGGGGGTAAATTTATATGTCATAAAGAAGCTCATGGTGGGAGGGGGGAGAACATCAATACACTGGAAGGGTAAAGAGGTCAGAGACAGGAAATACTCAACTTTTACATGCTTTGAAAGTGACTCAAAGAGGGAAACCCAATCCAATCCATTGGGGACAGAGAATAGATTTGCACCTTATAGGGGAGTAGAAGAGTAACAAACGGTCTGGTGGGGAGGGAAGCAGTACAAGAGAGGGAGGGAGCGGGGGGGGGGTTAACTTTAGAAAGACTACAGGGAAAATAAGGGGGGGATAAGTAGGGAGGGGGGTAGAAAGGGAAGTAAAATAAGGGTGGGAACAAGGGGGACTGTTCAAAAGCAAACATTGATGTAGAAAGAAATAGTGAAAGAAGAAAAGGCAGGAAAAGGAGCAGAAATCAAAATGCTGGGAAATACACAGCTAGTAAAAATAACTCTGAATGTGAATGGAATGAACTCACCCATAAAACATGTCAGACCTTTGGGAAGGGAAAGATTTTAAAACCAAGCAAGACTTAGAAAGAGTCACAAAATGTAAAATAAATTATTTTGACTATATCAAATTAAAAAGTTTTTGTACAAACAACCAATGTAACTAAAATCAGAAGGGTAGCAACAAATTGGGAAACAATCTTCATAAAAACCTCTGACAAAGGTTTAATTACTCAAATTTACAAAGAGCTAAATCAATTGTACAAAAAATCAAGCCATTCTCCAATTGATAAATGGGCAAGGGACATGAACAGGCAGTTCTCAGCCAAAGAAATCTAAACTATTAATAAGCACATGAAAAAGTGTTCTACATCTCTTATAATCAGAGAGATGCAAATCAAAACAACTCTGAGGTATCACTTCACACCTAGCAGATTGGCTAACATAACAGCTATGGAAAGTAATGAATGCTGGAGGGGATGTGGCAAAGTAGGGACACTAATTCATTGCTGGTGGAGTTGTGAATTGATCCAACCATTCTGAAGGGCAATTTGGAACTATGCCCAAAGGGTGATAAAAGACTGTCTGCCCTTTGATCCAGCCATAGCACTGCTGGGCTTGTACCCCAAAGAGATAATAAGGAAAAAGACTTGTACAAGAATATTCATAGCTTCACTCTTTGTGGTGGTCAAAAATTGGAAAATGAGGGGATGCCCATCAATTGGGGAATGGCTGAACAAATCGTGGTATATGTTGGTGATGGAATACTATTGTGCTCAAAGGAATAATAAAGTGGAGGAATTCCATGGAGACTGGAACGACCTCCAGGAAGTGATGCAGAGCGAAAGGAGCAGAACCAGGAAAACATTGTACACAGAGACTGATACATTGTGGTACAATCGAAGGTGATGGACTTCTCCATTAGTGGCAATGCAATGTCCCTGAACAATCTGCAGGGATCTAAAAAACACTATCCACAAGCAGAAGATAAACTGTGGGAGTAAAAACACCTATGGAAAGCAACTGCTTGACTACAGGGGTGGAGGGGATATGACTGAGGAGAGACTCTAAATGAACACTCTAATGCAAATACCAACAATATGGAAATGGGTTCGAATCAAGAACACATGTGATACCCAGTGGAATCGTGCGTGGGCTATGAGAGAGGTGGTAGGAGGGTGGGGAGGGAAGAAAAGAAAATTATCTTTGTTTCCAATGAATAATGTTTGGAAATGACCAAATAAAAATTAAAAATAAATAAAAATAAAAACAAACCCAGCAACTCTGTGAAAAAGATTATAATTTACATAGTCAGATCTAAACAACTAGAAAAACATCAATTGATCATGGATAGGTCAAGCCAATATCATGAAAATGACAATCCTACCAAAATTAATTTACCTATTCAGTGCAATACCAATCAAACCACCCAAAAATTATTTCCAAGAACTAGGAAAAATAATCTAAAAATTCATATGGAAGAACAAAAATTCAAGAATATCAAGAGAATTAAGAAAAAATTTGTGAAGGAAGGAGGACTAGCCATACCAGATCTCAAATTATATTATAAAGTGGTAATCATAATCATCAAAACAGTCTTGATACTGGCTAAGAATTAGAGTAGTAGATTGATGGAATAGTTTAGGAAATCAACACAAAGTAGTTAATGCCCATAGTTACCCTAGCGTTTGATAAACCCAAAGGTCCAGAATTTTGTGGGGAAAATTCATTGTTTGACAAAAACTGCTGGGAAAACTAGAAAATAGTATGGCAGAAACTAACCATAAAACAGTATCTCACATCACACTGTAAAATAAAGTCAAAATGCATACTTGATCTAGAAATAAAGGATGATACTTTAAACAAATTAGAACACAAAAGAGTTTACTTGTCAGACTTATGGATAAAATAACAAATAGGGCTTGCAATCAAGGATCTAACCTTCTAAGTTTTTCTCTTGAGTCAGTAATAGCTACCTTAGAATAATTGTACAATTTCCAAACATGCAACATAGTCCTTTTTCCTACTTTTATTTAATTTTAGACCCAGTTCATTGTCCAGTTGCAACAACTTCAAGATACACTGATAGACTAGCTCAAAGGATTATCTCTCCAACTCCATGTCATAATCTGGGCAATACACATTCAAATTTATCTACAGATATTTATTAGTTTATTCTTCACTTACTTTGGGGGCAGGGGTTCTCAACCTTTCTAATACCGTGACCCCGCAATATAGTTCCTCATGTTGCAGTGACCCCAAACCAAAAAATTATTTTGTAAAATCTAAAAACTGTAATTGTGCTACAGTTATGATTCGGAATGTAAATCCCTGATATGCATTATGTATTCTCATTACTACAAATTGAGAGGTTGAGAACTGTTGCTTTGGGGGGTTTTTCTGTGTGGTCACTGAGGCTAAAGAAGAAAATTGAGAAAGTCTCTCTATTTACAGGGAATCACTTTTCTATTTGGACTTTATCCAGCTCTAATAATACTAGCAAACACTTTTTCAGCACACATTTGCTTGATATTTATACTTTGACTAACAATTTTATCCCTTTAGTTTCAAGTATCATGGAATTTCATTTAATTGTATCTTGTGCATAAATAGCACCTTGTTTGAGGAAAGTCATCAAAAGGGTCCTTTGCTTCATCTAGTCAAATGTGTTTTAGTTATCAAAATTAATAAACCCATCAGTATCTTTAATTCCTTTTCTAAGTCAATTGCATGACTCACAGTGTGGTATATTCTTACATGAACTGATGGAAAGTGAAATGAACAGAACCAGGAGAACACAGTATATACTAACAGCAATATTGTGTGATGATCAACTATGAAAGACTTAGTTATTTGCAGCAATACAATGAACCAAGACTCATGATGAAAAATGTTCTATACATCTCCAAAGAAAGAATTGATGGAGTCTAAATGCAAATCGAAGCACATGATTTTTCACAAGTATTTTAGTCTGTGTTTTTCCTACTACATGAGTAATATGAAAATGTCTTGCATGTTTGCATATATATATATATATATATATACATATATATATATATAAGCTTTATCAAATTGCTTGCTGTCTCAGAGAGAGGATGGGAGAAAGGGAGGAAATTTAGAACTCAAAAAAAATTTTAATGAATGTTAAAATTGTTTTTACATATAATTGGAAAAAATTCTAATTTTTATAAAACAATTTGGTCTTTTCTACTTCTCTACCAAAAATTATCCATTATAAAGGAAAGGCTACCAGCCTCTAGAAAGCGAGATGATAAATTTAAGTTGCAAAATATAAGACATACATTTTTGGATATGATCAATGTGGGGAATTGTTTTTTTGACTATACAAATCTAATATAAATGTATTATTCTTTAAGAAAAAAAAACAGAAACAAAGGAAAGAAGGAAGGAAGGAAGGAAGGAAGGAAGGAAGGAAGGAAGGAAGGAAGGAAGGAAGGAAGGAAGGAAGGAAGGAAGGAAGGAAGGAAGGAAGGAAGGAAGGAAGATGGAAATGTTTGTCATTTGATATAGGTTAAGTTTTGAATTGTTTTTTAAGATCAAAAGAAGAAAAAAAGAAAAATATGATCTATATTTTAGTGTATACTAAAAAAAAAGGAAATCATGAAATCCTTTCATGTTTTCATTAGGGATTCTTTCAATGGTGCTTAGAAACATTCTCCTAAAGATTTTACGTCCTATGTAGTTCGATTCTTTGGAAGTGCTGGGGGCTGTGGTCACCTAGAGGGTATAGTGCCAGTATTCAATCTTTGGTGGTCATCTAGTTAATATATTACTGGAAGAACTAATCTATATTCAAATTACACATTCTTATATTGATAAATGAGAGCTAAGGAGTCTAGGGAATAGAGCCCTCGACTGGGTGTCAGAAAATCCTGGATTTGAGTCCTGCCTCACACACTTACTAGCTGTGAGTTCAAATCTAGCCCCAAACATGTACTAGCTGTGTAACCCTGGGCAAGTTACTTAATTCTGCTTGCCTTGGTTTCCTCATCTGTAAAACGAACTGGAGAAGGAAATGGCAAACCATTCCACTATCTTTGTCAAGAAAATCCCAAAATGGAGTCATGAAGAGTCAGACATGACTGAAATGACTGAACAACAATTTTTAAGTGAAGCCAGAAGACATAAGAAAGGCATCTCTAAATGAAACACAAATTCTTTTCAGAGAGGCAAATTGGCAGAGTTGATTTCATTAAGCAGTGAAAAGCAATAAGAAAAGTCCCATGGGACATTTGTTCATCTCATCTTGCACAAGTATGCAGAGCATCATGAAGATAAAGTAGAGATATTCTGTGGAGAGCTTAATAAGTCCCCTGGAACTGGAAAAAGGGGGCAGCTAAGGGACTCAGTGGTTTAAGAACCAGAACTAAAGAGAGGAGATCCTGGGTTCAGATCTGGCATCAGACACTTCCTAGCTGTGTGACCCTGGGTAAGTCACATAACCCCCATTGCCTAGCCCTTACTACTTTTCTGTCTTGGAACCAATACACAGAAAAAATTACTGAAGGTAACAGTTTAAAAAAATAGCTTGATCCTTAGTGACCTCAATAGAAAGGAAGACAATGATAACAGCAAAAAAAAAGTTTAGAAAATATGGTCTAAGATCAAGAAATAAATGAGGCCCAAAGACTACTCTGAAGGCTTATGCCTATATCCTGTGAAAACTTGATTCAAGAAGTGAACTGAGTGGATTTCAGCATTTCCAAAAATAAATAAACTGATTTTATTTTAATAGACAGTCAACAACTGGTTACCAATTTCAGTTATTTCAAAATCAACTTTATCTATGTGCACTTTTAGATTGTTGACTGATTAGAACAAAGGTCAAACATGATAATATATTAGAAGAAAGCATAATGATAAATGATTCTGAAAGTGGAAAATAGAAAAAAGTGAAGACTGACTCTATCACTTACTACAAATTTAGTCATTCTAAAAACCCAGTGTAATGAACTTTGCTACTAGCAGCAATGCAACAAGCCATGACACTTCTGAAGAATTTATGTAAAAGAATGCTATCCACATTGAGAAAAAGAACTATGAGAGTAGAAATGCAAAAGCAAAACATATGACATCACCACATTTATGTATATGTATGTGATTTGGGTATAAAAGGCTTTAAAACATCACTCTATAGCAAAAATACATAATATAGAAATAGGTATCAAGTGATAACATTTGTACAACCCAGTGAAATTGCTTGTTGGCTCTGGGAGCGAGGAGGGAAGAAGGAAGGGAATGAAAATGAACCATATAAACATGGGAAAATATTTTAAAACAAAAAATTAAAATTAAAAAAAAAGAAATTTAGTCATTCTAAAATGGTTGCTGTGGAATACTATTGTGCTTTAAGAAATGCTGAACAGGATGATTTCAGAAAGAACTGGAAAGACCTTTCATGGACTGATGCAGAGTGAAATAAGCAAAACCAGGAAAACTGAAACTTTGTGGAATGATCAAATGTAATAGACTTAGCTATTATCAGCAATGCAATGATCCAGGATAATTCTGAGAGACTTATGTCAAAGAATGATACTCACATCTAGAGGAAGAACTGCTATAGTTCCAATGCAGATCAAATCTATCATTTTTTACTTTATTTTATCTGGGTTTTTCTTTAGGAGATTTGGTTTTATATGACTGTTCTCTTACAACAATGAAAAATATGGAAAATATTTTGCATGATAACATATGTATAACCCAGACTGAATTGCTTGCCACCTCCAGGAGGTGGGGTGAGGGAGGAAGACAATTTGGATCTTAAAACTTTAGAAAATATATGAGGAAAATTGTTATTATATATTTTGGTAAAATAAAATATCTGAAAATAAAGTAAAATAGTTGTTGTAATAAAGAGGCCAAAAGAGCCCCCAAATTATGCCAGTCAAAAAAGACCTGATGGCCCTGCCAAGTGGAGTGGCATGGTTCCTAAAAGCAACATCTCTGGCCTTGGGTTAATCACTTAAGTTTCTCTGCATCTCAGTTTTCTAATCTGAAAAATTAGGGAGCTGTACTAGATGGCCTTGAGGGCTCCTTCAGCTCTGGGTCTATGAGCTTATGATCCAATTTAGAATACAAGCTCAATTACAAAAAATCATGGAAACATATCATGGAAAAATATCAATAGTTTTGTCTCTCAAGGCAAAACAAACAAAAAAAAAACTTAAAGGAAAAAACAATCTGAGAGAAAGTTTGGCAGGATCCCAAGCTAAACTGTTTACATATGTAAACTGCTCCCAAGAACATTTATGTTTGAAACTGGAAGATGTTTTGTATAAAATAGCTACTATGTATATAAAAAACTAGAATATGTTTCATGTGTAATAGTTAAAGACATTGTGTAAACAAATAAATGTGAAATGTAACAGACCTGCCAACTCACACTTCTGTGTTGATCTAGTCTCATCATTGACAACAATGGAACTACCACGATGGGATCTAACATCTTAGTACATGATATGCTATGTGACAAAGTGGAAATGGTATTTAAGATGAAGAAGCTAGAGAGAAAGCATGGATCTGACTAAGTAGATATAGAAGGAATTCATTTTGAAGATGATACAATATTAAAGATACTTAGGGATCTATTTTCAAGATATCTCAAAGAGTAGAAAATTCCTTAAGAAGGGAAAAGAAGGGGACAGCTGGATAGCTCAGTGGATTGAGAGCCAGGCCTATAGAGGGGAGGTCCTAGGTTCAAATCTAGCCTCAGACACTTCCCAGCTGTGTGACCCTGGGCAAGTCACTTAACCCCCATTGCCTAGCCCTTACCACTATTCTGCCTTAGGGCCAATACACAGTATTGACTCCAAGACAGAAGGTAAGGGTTTAAAAAAAAAAAGAATGGAAAAGAACATTCTAAAAGAATGGGAGAAAAAATGAAAAAGAAAATATTATTGTCCCCATAAAAGGTGATTGAGAAAGCATCAGCAACAACCAACCTAATGGAAATTTTCTTATTTCTATAAAATTCATATAATAAGCATTTTAAATAAATATTGAATGAATAAAAAAAGTGAAGGAATGACAGAGGGTTCTGAGATAAACTTTGACAACACTTCTTTCAAAAATTCAGAGGTTTACATACTGACTCAAAAATTCTAGCATTATTTCTTTGTGTTGAGTATCTCTAACTCTAATTGTCAGTTAAGTAATGCACTCAAGATTGGCTAGCCAGTCAGTGTAGAGTTCTAGACTCAGTACTTCATTGATTAAACCCACCCATCCTCCACTTCCTTTTATTTAAATAGGACTTTAGAAAGAAAAAAATGCTCATAACTTACATGAGATTTTGGAGTCCATACTAACTGTGTAACAGGCCCAGGAGCATTAATAAAACCAATTGGTTCATATGATCTTCCCACAGTAAAGAAGAAAACAGTTTTGTCTTTACTCTGTGGAAAAAAAAAAAACACCAGCAAAAATGCACACTGCTGATAATTTAAATCAGTTTCCTGGTGAACAATGAAACATTGCATGGACACATTTATCCACTACTGAATTATGTTTTCACTGCTTGATTGGTTTCACCAAAATTACTGAACTCCAGAGGGGAGAACTAAGACCAATGAATGAGAATTGTAGGAAAATCGAGTTAGAGCTGCCTGAAAATGAAACAGGCTGACTTCTGAAGGAATGAGTTTCCCATCACTGAAAGTGCTCAAGAAAAGGCTGTATGATCAGCATTGGAAGAGATTTGAGAAATCAAATCCTCTAATCCCACAACCTTTGGAAGGTAAGGGACAGGGGATTCTTGCATTGGACTAGATGACCTGCAAGACCCCTTCCAGCTCTAAGATACTGAACTTTGAGGTCCTGGATTCAGATGTGTTCTTCAGACGCTTCCTTGCTGTGTGACTGTAAGCAGGAAAAACTCAATTTCAATCCTGGTGCAAATAGCCTCAGGTTCTTACTAGCTGTGTGACCCTAGACAAGTTATTTAGCCTCCCTGTATCTCAGTTTCCTCATCTGTAAAATGTGCTTCTCCATTGATAATAATCACATCCCTCCATCTCCCATTCCCACCCCTCCTTCCCACCCAGGCTGTTGTGAGGATCAGATGAGTAAATATATATGTAACTTTGGGTAAATCACTTAACCTCTCTTTGCCTCGGTTTACTCAATTATAAAATGGGAATAATAGCACCTACCTCACAAGGTCATTATGCAGATCAAATGAGATGATATTAGTAGGGCATTTAGCACAGTGACTGGTACATAGTAGGTGCTATATAAATGCTAGCTATTATCATTGTTATTTTAGACAGGATTACTGAGAGCTTAACAATGGACATTCCACTAGAAATATACATTTTAAAAATACATGATTCAGAAAGTTACTAATATAGAAAAATGTTTTTGCCAGATTAAACATGTAAAATCTATTTCAGAGTGCTTATGGCCTCAGAAAGGGGGAGAGGCAAGGAGGGGGTATAGGAAGGAGGGTCAGAATGAAGAGTCTAACTTGGATTTATTTCAGTTCATTTCTTTTTATATCATTTAGTATAAAATTAAATTATCTTATACGTCATTAAGTGTTAGAAAGGCTAGTCCCAGTTGTTAATTAACTGTGATAGATAAGGAGTTCACTTAAAAACTCTTGATGTAAACCTTCTTCTGTTAGCTACATATCTTTACTATCTCCTGATTCCAAATAAAGATAACAGAAGTGATCATAGAGTCAATTGTAAAAGGAAGAAGAGTACTGGGTTTTCTAGGAATGTTTTGTAGGGTCCTCGGATCTTATTCCAGGAGACAACTTTGTGTATCTTGAAGTTTTTTCTTGTGAGTTACTATCTGTTATAATGTCAGTAAGTCTTTTCCTAAAATATCATCTGACAATAATAGTGACAGGATAGATAAAAGTGCTTGGGCCTTGTTCTAGAATTTATTAACCATAGCTAACATATTCTGGATACTGGGTTTACTTAATCAACGATTTGTATCACCTGTAAAAACAACTCTGAACATCCTCAAGATGTCTTTCATCACAGACTGGGAATGACAAAGGGAACATTGACTCTGTTTACCCATGAATAAAGTCAATTTTCAGCTCAGAATTATGGCTCAGAGATTTCTTTATTTCATACAGGAAGAGGGGTGAGAATTTGGAACTCTAAACTTTTTTAAAGGAATATTAATTGTTTTTACATGTAATAGCAGAAAAATAAAATATTATCTACTTTTTTTTATTTTAAACTCTTCTCTTCCATCTTGTATTCAATACTAAGTATTGATTCCAAGGAAAAAGAATGCTAAGAGCCAAGAAATGGGGGTTAAGTGACTTTTCCAGGGTCACACAGCTAGGAAGCATCTGAGGACATATTTGAACCCAGGACCTCCCATCTCTAGACCTGGCTCTCAATGCACTGAGCCACCTAGCTGACCCCAAAATATTATTTAAAACACACACAAACACACACACACACTACTTACCCCTGTGGCTAGGACCTCTCCATTTTGCTCAAATGCTAGCGCTGTAACAGCATCTGTATGAGGCTTGAAGACCTGAGTCATTTGTAACTGTGCAGCAATTATCTTCCTCCTCCCAGCAAACATCATAATTCCTGTTGGATCGTAAAGTTCCAGAATGCGAACAACTCCATCTTCAAACCCTGCAACAATTAGCCCTCCTTTGTGGCTGACCTTGGAAACAAATTGAATGCAGTAGAGTTAGGAAAAAGGAGTCCGCTCCACACCACTCAGCTAGACTTTGCCACATGATTTTTCACGGACACTGCAGGGACTCTTGTCTTAGATATAGAAACCTTCTACTCATCTTCGGACATCTCGAACCCACGACAGGGTCACATTCCACCTCCTTTCTAGATGTTGGGCAGACTGTGACTATCTGAATACTTGCTTCCTGACAGTCTTCAGAAGTAGACTGAAGGCTAAAATATGTCAAGGGTCAGAGAGAGTGTAAAATGTAGTAAAGTAAAGTAAAATGTAGTAAAGAAGTAGTGTGGTGTAATAGATAGGGAGCTGGTCCCCAGAACCAGATAGACTGGAATTTGAGTCCCATCTCTGATACCAGATGTGTGATTCTGGGCAAGATACCTACTCCGTAAGCCTTGGTTTTCTCAGCTGTAAAATGTTTGTACTATCTACCCACAAATATCTTGTAAACCTTAAAGCATGATAAAAACGTTACTTGGTGCATTATCTAGGCAGCTCTGAGATCCCTCAGAAAAGGAAATAGATACTTGAGGCAGCAGTCTCACTAAGGCATTACAACAAATTAGTGACTTCTGTTTCTATTTGAGTTTGACACTACCAACATTGGACTCTGAGAGGACAAGTGATATATTTGTTCAGGATCACAGAGCCTATAACTATTGATGTGTCTCTATCCCTCCTGTCTTTCAATCTGTCTGTCGGTCTGTTTCTCCATCTATCTTGCTCTCTGTCTGTCTATACTTCTCTGTCTGTATGTCTCTATCAATGTATCTCTATATCTGTCTATATCTCTCATCTTTCAATCTGTCTATCTTTCCCTCTGTCTATAACTCTATTTCTATCTATCTACCTCGATCTCCCTCTTTCTTGCTGTCTCTATCTATCATTTACATTTCTTTCTGTCTAGATCTATCTTTGTCTCTCCCTGTCTGTTGTCTCTCTCTCTCTCTCTCTCTCTCTCTCTCTCTCTCTCTCTCTCTCTCTCTCTCTCTCTCTCTCTCTCTCTCTCTCTGTCTCTCTCTCTGTCTCTGTCTGTCTGTGTCTGTCTCTCTCTCTAAATCTTTCTCATCTTTCTGTGTCTGTCTATCTGTCTGTCTCCCTCATCCCTGAAGTTGAGCAAACTCAAACTTGTACCTGCAGGAACCACATCCAGGTTATGAAACTGATGAGAACCGACTCTTTGATGGTGGGCAAACTGTCTTGTCATTGAGCAAATCTGACCATTGTTACAGCCATACCCAACACTCCATGCACCACCTAAATGCCTACACATACACACACATCACAGATTGTACTTGGGCCTGGGTCTGCCTGGCTCTGAAACCGGCTCTCTCTCTCTCTCTTTTCTACCACACTTTAGTCTCTTTGCTCAATTTCAAGGTGACTAATCTGACTTTGGGATACGCTCTAGCCCTCCCATCTGTAAAATGTGAATACTGATGATGTTTTTCTTACCTACCTCTCAGGTCATTGTGAGGAGAATGCTTTGTAAGCCTTTGATAGATCTGTGAATGATCATGATTGCCATATTTAAGCTAAGGGGCTTAAAATGCGTTTAATTTCTCTGAAGCTGTAGAATACCCCAAGCCAGTTTACCCAAAGATTTCATTTGCCGAGGCCCTAAATGAGCAATAAATTCTGAGTAGCTGTTTGTCCATGTGGATCCCTTGGGATCTGGAATCATCAAACTAAATGAACATGCGGGTCGTCCATGGCTTCTGTCTCTGCCCCCTTCCTGCCACAATCACTACTCCAGCCTAGAACCTCCTCCTGGTCCTCTTCTTTTGTGTCTGTTCTCGTTAGCTTACATCTGATGGCCCCGTCTGAACCCAAGACTACTACATCTACCAAAGATCCTCGTGGATGAAAGATGGCCAAACAAGGGTCTACTTTCTTTCCCCAAAATGACATGCTTGAAAGTACAGGCTTGTGCAGCAATTTTACTAACCTACAAGCAGTATAATGTTCATAAAAGGATGACCAGAAGCCTGGAGATGATTGCGGATTACCTTCACAGTAAAAGAATCTTCATAAAGCTTCAATGAAATACACTCACTAAAAATTGTCAGGATGTACCTGGCCTCCAACTGAATAAAAATAACATATCTTTGTCAGTATCCTGCTTGGGTCCACTTTACAAGTAGGTTTACCATTCGGGGGGCCCAGGTGAGCGCTGTTCCTCCTCTTCTGAAGGACAACTGCGCCAAATAAATTCTAGCCGCAAAGTCAAAGATGCGTACTGTGCCTGCAAATGCAGGAGAGAGAGAAGGAGAGAGATAAAGGGAGAGGGAGAGCAAGAAAGAGAGAGCCAACATTATCCTGTATCTACTCATTTTTCTTTTTTATTAATTTTGTTGAATTGAATTGAATTGAAAATTAATTTTTAATACTAATGATTATTATCTAAGTGACAGAGATTTCATGAATAAACTAATTCAATTGAAAACCCTTTCTTAGCTTTCTTTTCTTGACTTACATCTTTGCCCACAGCAAACTTTGCACAAGAATGGCTAACAAAGGGTCACAGTACACTAGCTAAGGAGGTAGGGGAAAGGAAGAAACATTTATTAAAAGCCTACAATGTGCCAGGAATTGTGCTAAGCACTTTACAAATATATTCTCATTTCATAGAAAGAGCTCTGGCAAGCCAGGAGCCATGGGGACCACTCTTGTTTCTACTATCAGCTCATTGGACAGCCAGGGAGAACAGATATTTAATAGGCGTGTGGCCCTGGACAAGTCATTTAACCCCAATTGCCTCAGTTTCCTCATCTGTAAAATGAGCTGGAAAAGGAAATGGCAAACTACTCCAGTATCTTTGTCAAGGAAGCCTCAAATGGAGTCACAAAGCATTGGACATAACCCTAGCTCATTAGGTTACCTTAGAGAAGTCATTTCATCTCTGTGAACCTTCATCTCCTTATCTATAAATGGAATTGTTAAATGCACTTTCTTTTTTAAGAAACCATTTCCATTTTATTGCACAAGGGTTATAAATGCTTATAGACATATTGATTGGTTGCCATATCTGCCTCCAGCCTACTTCTCCAGTATTATTTCACATCACTCCCCTACGTCTTTATTTAGGCTGTGCCCCCTACCAGAAATGCCCTCCCTCCTCATCTCTGTCCATAAGAAGCATTACCTTTTTTCAAAATTCACAAAGCACAGGTGCCATCTCCTATGGAAAGGCTTTCCTGATGTTCCTGAGAGTTCAGTGGTGTCTCCTTGCTTGTGCTCTCTTGCACTGACTTAACTGCTTATGTTTTGTATATATCAATGAAGAGGTAAAACTCCTTGAGGGGAGGGACTATGTTTTATTTTTTCTCAGTATCCCTAGGCCCTTGCATGGTGCATGGTACATACAATAATTGTTTCTTGTATTAGATAGGATTGGGGTAGAAATAATACTGATCCCCCTCCCGTGTCTTCCACCCAGAAGACTCCCCAAGCTACTAAAAGTCCTATTTCAGATAAATATTTACATGACACCCACCTCCCTGCCTCCCCACCCCCACTGCCTAGAGCTTTTTGTGTTTGGGACATTTGTAATCATTGCTGATAGTCTGGTTCGAGCCCACCTCAACCTTTCAAACCCTTCAAAGTCCTCTCTCAGCCCTCACTGTTTCCTCAGTTTCCAGATGGATTTGAAGTCAAAAGACCCAGATTCTACCTATGAGACATTGGGACAGTTGCATTACCTCCCTCAATATCAATCTGTAGACTTTAGATGCCTATTAGACACTTTGAGCTGAATGATCCAAACTCAACATGTCCAAGACAAAAGTCATTAACTTTCTTAAAAACTTACCTCTCTTGCTAACCATTTCCATCATCTTGTACTCACCAAGGTTCTCAGCCTCAGAACCATTCTTGACTTCTCACTTACCTTTATGTCACATTTCCAATCAGGTGACGAATTTCATTAAGCCCATCTCTAGAACAACTTTTTCATTCGTCTCCTCTACACTCATATGACTGACATACTTGTTCAGGTCCACATCACAGCTAGCCTGGAGTTCTGAAAGAGCTTCCTTATTTATCTCCTTAGCTTGAGGCTCTCCCATCTCTAGTCCATCTTCCATGCAGCTTCTGAAGTGATATTCCCAAAGCACAGGTTTGACCGGATCCCTCAAGATATTCCAGTGGCTCTCTCTGGCCTCCAGATTCCAACAGAAGCTCCCCTGTTGTGTACTTGAATCCCTTTATGGTTTGGCTCCAATCAGTCTTTCCATTTGCTTTTGCAACCTATCTTTATTGCATTTCACCTTCCCCCTCCCATCAACTTTAAGACTAGCTTTGGTCCAGCCAAACTGGCCTTTTTCCTGATCCTCAAACATGGCATTCCACCTCTGGTGTCTGTGCCTTCTTCCAGCTCTCTTCTATTTCTGGAATGCACTTTCTCTTCATCTTCCAGTAGAACCCTACCTTCCTTCGAAGCTCAGGCCAACAGCTACCTTCTCCATGAAGACCTTCCTTATCCCCAGCTGCTAGTGCCTGGCCTCTGAAATCACCTCATGTGTACTTGCTATATAAATAGATATATATTTATATACATATATATCAATAAAGGTGTGCTTACCATAAATATTTATACTTAAATATATAAATGTATACACATTGCATATATTTATACATTAATGTGTGTATATACCATATATACAAATATTTACACACCATATATTTGTGCATAAATATATACATGTGTACATACATATATTTAAACATAACTATATGACCATATATATGTGCATACTGTTTACGTATATATAGAAATGTGTCTATACCACCTATACAAATACCTATACAAATGCCATATATATTTACAGATAAATATATAAATGTATACATACCATATAGCTATAGCTATAGATGTTTATATGCTGTATATATCCACACATAAATATGTATGTATGCATACATACCACATATAGAAATGTTTACATACCAAATACATAAATATATAAAAATATTACACACACTTAAACACAAATATATGAATATTTATGTCAACATACATGTGTACCATATGTATGCATAAATGTATAAATATATCTATACCGCAAATAAATGTATACATAAATATATATAAGCACATGTTGTATGTGTTTATATATCAATATATAAATGCATACCCAAGCGCCTATACCATTTTTATAATTGTGTACATACCATTTCCCCTTGTGTTTGGAGAATAATAAGCTCCTTGATGACGAGGACCATTTTATTTTGGTCTCTCTGTCCCAAATGCCTGGCACAAATGAATATGTGTTGATTGAGTTTAACATCTTTTAAAAATCAAATGTGTGACTGATATAACCTATATCAGATTATTTATTGCCTTGGGGGAGGGAGAAAATCCAAATCCTAAAATATCAGGAAAAAATTGTCAAAAATTGCTTCTACATATAACTGAATAAATTTAAAAGGTTTTAAATTAAATCCAAAGTTGCAGAATTCTGTATTGCACACGGTCTCACAAATTCCCTTTCCTTCCACTAAAGGCAATACAACCAGTGACTAGCTCAAGAACACTTCTGACTAGCCATACACTTGTATTTTTTTTTTCAGAAAAAGAATCAGATTTGTTTTTCAATGACTTTGAGGGGAAAGCACAGTCATACATACAATCCTTAGAAGTAGTGGCCATGAGATAGGTGAAGGGAGAAACAGTCATGGCGGCAATTGGTCCAGAGTGGAAAGAAAACAGACATTGTGGATCCTGGGTCTACAGAACACAGAACAGAATAGAAATAATCCCTTCTTGAATTGAAAGTTAAATTAACATAGAATTAAAGGCTAATTTAAGTTAGGCATACCATTATATATAATAATTCCACTTTTAGCCTCTACTTCTTACCACTTGTATGATCTTAGGCAAGTCACTTAATTTCTCTGTGCCTCAATTTCCTCATCTGTAAAATGGGGATAGGGGTTTGGACTAGATATCTTCTGAGGTTTCTTTCAGATTTTAGATAAATTATTTATGAAATAATTATAAACTTACTTCAGTAAAGCAATTTGTTTCCCCGTCCCACTCATTTTTTGCTAAAATTGCATTCTGCTCACTAACATCACAGGGTTCTTGCCATCACCTCAATATTTAATAATTTAGATATTACCTTTCTAAAAACTGACAAGAAAAAAATATATAAATACAAGAATATACAACATTTTCCCCAGATGGAAAACTGTAAAAATGTTTCCCTACAACATAGAATTTAAAAAGTTGTGAATTAAAAATAATCATTTCTTTAAATGCTGTATTCCCTGACAGTATGTCTATATCATTTGAAGATTTGAAATATGTAAACAAAATATGAAATCATCAAGCAAAATCACAAGTTGTTAATAAAGTTTAAATTGGATGAGACTTCACAGGATCTCATATGTGACACATTTTTGTTATACAAAGAATTGGAGCATTATAATTAGCACATAAAGTCATGCAATCCAATAGGTCATGAAAACAAACAACAAATTTTCTTTAAAAAAAATCAGGGACAGCTTAGGTGGCTCCCCTGGATAGAGAGCCAGGTCTGGAGACAGGAAGTCCTAATATCAGACACTTGCTGGCCTCAGGCACTTCCTAACTGAGTGACCCTGGACCAGTCTCTTCACCTCAGTCATCTGCCTTGGAAATGATATTTAGTATCCATTCCTCGACAGAAGGTAAAGGTTGTTTGTTTGATTGGGTTTTTTTTCATCACAATCCTAGCAGTTAATTATGAGGAGGGGGGAAAGGAAACTTACAATGTTTGAAAAACTAAGATCCAGCTTCCAAATAGCACCATTGGAGTCCTAAAGAAAGAAAGCAAAGTATTTTCAGATTTTTCTAAGAATTTGACTTTTTATCAAGCTTTCTCAAGAAAGATTTTTATGATCTAAAGCTTTAGAGTAAAAAGCATTTCCGCCATAATCTAGAACAAACCAATCATGTTATACAACTAGTTAGCTGTTCACAATTTATTTGAAGCTCTGATCGAGGCAATTTCCATTTAACTCTCTGAATGCCAATGAGGATTTAAGACTGTTAGCTGCATGGGAAGCAGAATGGTCTGGTAATATCTCTAACCAATGGAATGAAATGAAAACACTCTGTTGGACAAGCAAGTTTACTGGGATGGAAAATGCAAGTCAAGGTCCAGCTCAGTGGCTCAGTGGCTGGAGAGCCAAATCTATTGAGAGCCACCTTGCTGCCCCAGCCACGGTCCTCAGCTGGGATTCCTTCCCAGACAACCCAGGCCAGTTTTCCTGTATCTAGAGTTGTGACTGGTTTTACACTGGCTGGGTTACAAGACAGCAGCCAATCTGTGACTAAAGGACTTTGTTATGGAACTTAGTCTTTATTGTCTTTCTTGAGGCCAGGCTGGTGGTGTTCCATTTGGTGATAAAATTCATTTTATGTTTCTGGAAATTCCCTATGATTGGCAGTTAGATGGTACAGAACACAGGACCTTGAGTCAGGAAGTCCTGAGTCAAAATCCAACCTCGGCCATGTCCTAGCTGTGAGACCTTGGGCAAGTCACTGAACTCAGACCTACTCAGTTTTCCTCGTCTAAAATGGGAATAATAATAGCACCTGCCTCACAGAATTGCTGTGAGGATTAAATGAGATATTTGGGAAGTGGTTAGTGGATCTTAAAGTGCTCTGTAAATGCTAGATATCATCAGTCTCATTATTGGGGCAGCCTCAAGCTCTGGAGGGAGCTCCTGCTGCCAACCCTGATCAATCAAGAAGGAAAATGCCTGAATGACATTTCCCCTTCAGGATAAATGAAATATTTCGGTGTAATAAACATAGCAAAGGAATATGTGACAAAGAATGATGCCACAAACAAGTTTCTCCACTCAATACAAACACTTAATTACATGCAAAAATGTAGAGAGATGAATGAATCTTACCTGAGCATACCAGATAGAATTGCCGGGTATAAATAATTTCACCATTGAGGAGAGCTTGACATTCCTGCCCACTCGCAATTCATTAATGGGCTCCATCTCTAACATTTCAGATTCATCAATAGCATCAGCAGTATCTATTGTCTCAAAGTCCCAGATCTTTGTGCAATTAAAAGTAGGAGAAAAAGAAAATATTTTAATCTACTAATAATGTCCTTATATTAATGTTTACAGGAAATGAAAATTCCATTTTTTAAAGTCACTTATAAAGCAGAAATAGATCTAAATTGACTGTTTAAACTTTTTGTTTTTGTTTTGTTTTGTTTTGGCTTATGGCAGTTACTCCAAAATTCAGAGAGAATTAAAAAGTAAAAGAGAATGCTTGGGAATAGCTAGTTGGCTCAGTGGATTGAGAACCAGACCTAAAGATGGAAGGTCCTCAATTCAAATTTAGCCTCAGACAAGTCCTAGGTGTGTGGCAAGTTACTTAACTCCCATTGCTTAGCCCTTACCTTTCTTCTGCCTTGGAAGCAATAGACAATATTGATTCTAAGATGGAAGGTAAGAGTTTAAAAAAAGAGAGAGAATATTTAAGCTCACAGTTTTGAAGGTTTATTGTGCCTAGTATTGAACCATGTTTCTCTCTACACTTTTTTTTCTTTTGATCCTCCCTTTTAATTCTTCAGGTGACATCAGGCAGAAAGCCTCTAATATACGCTACTGTCTCTTGCTAATACTCTACAATTCAAATCCCTGATTTATCTCCTCCTTTTAGCTACAATCTCTTATTAACTTCACTTTTCAATAAAATTCTATTTTTTAATTGAACAGAATTCCATTTTTTCTCCTTCCTATTCCCACATCACTGGGGGGGGGGGGGGAAAGAAGCAAAATAAAATCTTATAACAAATAGATATTATCAAGTAAAGCAATTTTCCCCTTTGGCCATGTTCAAAAAATAAATGTCTCTCATTCTATACCCATCACCTCTCTTTTAGGAGATGGATAGCATGATCATTGAGGTTGATCAGAATTCTTGTCTTTCAAAGTTGCTTGTTTTTAGGGTGTTATCACTCTAAAAACTCTACAAACTGTTCTCCTGTTTCTGCTCACTTCATTTTTCATCAGTTTATATAAATCTTTATAATTGTTCATTATAGTAATATTGATGTCATAGTATAAATTGTTCCTCTAGTTCTGCTCCCTTCGCTCTGAATCAGTTTGTACATCTCTGTGTGTCTCTTGGAATTCATATTGTTCTTCATTTCTTGTGGCATGATACTATTCTTTTGCATTTATATACCACAATTTGTTCAACCACTCCCAAATGATGATCGTGGATCCTGAAGAAGCTGGCTTGGGACTGTGATAAAGGTGTTGACAAATTGTTGTCTTGGCCATCGTCTATCTATCTATCTGAGCTGTAGAGCAGAAGATTTCTACTGCAAAGGAGAGAAAGTAGGAGATGGCAATGTCTTGCGTGCCAGGATTTTGCCACCACACACACAAATCTGCTATAAATATTTATACAAATAATATAATGTGTTATATATATATATTTGTACATTGTCTATTAAAAATGAATCAATAAATGCAATATATAATTTATATATATAATGTATAAAGGACATTTTCTTTCTTTGATCTCTTTGGGGATTGAATCCTATAATGCTGGGTCAATAGTGACTTTTTATGTATAATTCCAATTTGCCTTCCATTTCTGTATGATAACAATATAACTCAAAAGAAAAAGACAGAAAGAAAAATTCTAGCTAAAATAACCAAAGAACATATAAAATAATTAGGAGTTTGCTCAACAAGATATACATAAGAACTATAGAAATATAGCTACAAACCATTGCTTGTGGGGAAAAAAGGGCAGACCTAAATAACTGGTTATTTTAATTAGAATTCTTTCTGTCTCTTTCTTTTGAGTTATATTGTTATCATATCATACAGAAATGCTGATGGCCTTTAACTGAAGTCATTGTTATTCCTTTTAGTCAAATTACTGTTAGTTTTTAGGGATTTTTAAAAATATACTATCGTATCATCTACCAAAAAAATTATAATTTTGTTTTTTTTACTTATGTTTATTCCCTAACCCCCCGCCTTTTTTTTTGGTCTCATTGCTACAGCTAGAATTTCTAGGACTATGTCAAATAGAAAGTCTTGACCTATTATATGAAGCTTAGAAAATGAACCTCAGACTAGGCAGTTAGGTAAAGCACAGAATCCTGGGTTTGGAGTCAGGCATTTCTTGAGGACAAATCACAAGACACATATTAGCTATGTGACCTAGGGTAAGTCACTTGGCCTTTGCCTGCATCAGTTTCTTCATCTGTAAAAGCAGGGATAATAACAACATCTACCTCACACAGTAGTTTCAAAGATCAAAGGAGATATTATTTATAAAGCTCTTAGCACAGTGCCTGGCATATTTTTCAGTCAATTCAGTTGTGTTTGACACTTTGTGACACCATTTAGGATTTTCTTGGCCAAGATACTGGAGTGGTTTGCCATAAGCTTCTCCAGATCATAGGAAACTGAGGCAAACAGGATTAAGTACTTTACTCAGGATCATACATCTAATAAGTGTTTGTAGTCAGATTTGAACTCAGAAAGATGCTCTTCTTAACTTTAGGCCCAGCACTTAATCTAATCTACTTAGAAGTGTTATAAACTCTTATTGTTATTGTTTTTAATTGATGAAGCTTCTGTTTACTGCCTTTATCATGCCCAAATACTAGTCTAATCTTCCAAAGCTGTTGTTTCAACAAAAATATAAAGATCACCTGAAATTATCTCAGAAATTTTCAAAGCTGTGATGTAGTATGATCAATTCTTTCTGACAATTGATATCTCTTGCTCTAATAATTAAAGTGAGTCTGATCTTACAGCATAATGGCACTCTCCCCTCTTATACAATAGCCTTTAAAAGATATTCAACTTTACTTCTAATTATATGTATTCATTTCCAAACATTAAAGAAAAAATGGAGTGCAAGACTTCAGAAAAAATGGATTCTGTCCAAATCCACAAAGTAACTCACCCTAATGCATCCATCATCTCCAACTGTGATGACTTCTCCTTCATCGATCATGATCTGGTTAATGGGGCCAACATGGCAGGTTCTTCGTGCATGTCGGCAAAGTTCTACCTTGATGAGACCTCCCTCCCAGAGCAGCAAGTTGCCCCACTCTGATCCTGAGAGCACCTTGCAGGTATAGAGAGAAGAAATAAACTGAATTATTAAATATGTGAGATGAAGACATTAATTCCTTTCTAAGTATCGTGCTAATGAGCCATTCATTCCCTGAATGGTCAGAAAGTCTGATTGAGCTAAGAAATTCCAGGTAAGAAGTAAAATGCCAACAGTGGCCCTGTTCAATATACTCTAGGGCCAAGGCCATGTTTTACATCAAGAGTAAGAACAGAATTGCCCCCTTGGCGGGGAGGGGGGAACAGGAACTACAATGAAATAACCTGTTCACTTCCGTATGGTGATAGAATGCCTGGGGGAGGGGGTGGAGCCCAAGGCAGGGAACCTGCCCAGTCCAGACCACTTGGCAGGGGCAGGGAAGCAGCCTACAAAATAGTTGGAGAACTGGTAGAATGGGATGCTGAACATAACTGGACAAAACAGCTACAAACCTCCCCAGAGCAAGTCAGCAAGGCCACCTCCCTGAATAAGGACAGCCAGTTCTATCCCAAGTTCCAGAGAAAATTATTTTGCAAAAATAGGGACATTAATGCATTGCTGGTGGAGTTGTGAATTGATCCAACCATTCTGGAGGGCAATTTGGAACTATGCCCAAAGGGTGATAAAAGAATGTCTGCCCTTTGATCCAGCCATAGCACTGCTGGGTTTGTACCCCAAAGAGATAATGGACAAAAAGACTTGTACAAAAATATTCATAGCTGCCCTCTTTGTGGTGGCCAAAAATTGGAAAATGACGGGATGCCCTTCAATTGGGGAATGGCTGAACAAATCGTGGTATATGTTGGTGATGGAATACTATTGTGCTTAAAGGAATAATAAAGTGGAGGAATTCCATGGAGACTGGAATGACCTCCAGAAATTGATGCAGAGAGAGAGGAGCAGAACCAGGAGAACATTGTACACAGAGAACGATACACTGTGGTACAATCGAAGGTAATGGACAACTTTGGAAGTCTTAGGAACTCTAATCAACACAATGATGGACCATGATCCCAGGGGACTCCTGAGAACACCTGCCACTGACTTTCTGATAGAGAGGATATGGAATAGAGATTGAAATGTATTTTTTGGACATAGATAAATACCATTGGATGGCTGCTCTACTCTACTGATACAAGTTTGCCCTTCTGGATCCTCATGCCTATTAGCAAAGAGATCTCCTAGGAAACAACCCCTTTATCCCTCCTGCAAAAAAACCATTTATATTCAAAACTACTAGGAATGTCCACAGTGAGTGTAAAGAGGGGAAAGGAGTGGCCCAAGCACACTGCTCCCCTCCAGTTCTGCTGACTGTGGGCTGCCCACCTTACCCCCTATGTCCTTCCATTGGGCTGCTGGGCAGAGGGGTGGGAAGAGGAGGAGGGGAGCAGCTCCAACGAGTCCTTCTGCCTTTCTAATAATGAATTCTGGGGGTGGGGGTGGGGAGGGAGAGTGGCC
This sequence comes from Monodelphis domestica, assembly GCF_027887165.1. Lineage (NCBI taxonomy): Eukaryota > Metazoa > Chordata > Mammalia > Didelphimorphia > Didelphidae > Monodelphis > Monodelphis domestica. Next base: position 74,843,365 of record NC_077230.1, read on the forward strand.
AAGTGCCCACAGAGAGTGCACTGTGTGCCATCTTTGGCACCTATGCCATCACCGACCTAGTCCTTACTGCCCTTCCCCCTTGGAACCAATTCTAAGTCAGAAGGTAAGAAGTGACGTTGAGAATTACCAAAAGAGCAACAGAAAGGAAGGCGAGAAGTGTGCAGCACACAACAAATGAGGAAATGAGGAGTCTAGTGCAGGGGAGGTGCCCTGAGGAAAGGTTTACAAGAGAGGGATTGAGACCAGATGACCGTGAGCAGAGAGGGACCCTGATTCACACCCTTCGGTCACCGTGGCCGAGAGCACGAGCGTAAGTGGCAAGAAACCCCAGAGGGAAGCCTGGCTAAGGCAGAACAGCTGCACGCAGTGTCCGTGGTTCACAGAGGCAGTACTACCCTGGAGGAGGAGGGAGGGAGGGAGACAGAAAGGGGCGAGCAGCCTTGGTGCCCCCTAAATCCCTGCGACTGAACGTGGAACCTGCAGAAGGTTTAGCTCTGATGAAGCCCGCCTCCAGGAATCCCTGGTCACTCCCAACGGAAGTAGCTACAGGCAGGGTTTGGAACCCTGCAAGCAAAGAAAGTGGCTTTAGTGCCCTGGCTTGGGGGCTTGCCTACAGACCAAGCAAACTGGGGATGCTGAGTCTGAGAGGAGCTGTAAGGGTGGTTGTTACACAGGCTATAAAATGATACAGTAATCTGATCTCTGATGTGATCGTATCATACGCCACAATATGATTAGCATAATAGAATACAACATAAACGTATTCCTTGGACCCTGACGTTATGAGCAATTCCACACAATATGGCCACAAAAGCCATGAGTGAGGGGGCCACTAGTCATGGGAGTGTCACTGAACAAATCCACACGCCCAAAGAGCAGAGCCGGAGGATAGAGGGAGCTGGCTCTCAAAGACGTTAGCGTTAGACCCAGAGCACTGTCTCCTGTGGGGTGGGACGGACAATCTCCGGGGTAAAAGTGAGTGCCGGCCGGTATTTGCCCCCATCAACAAATGAGATCAAGCACTTGGTCAGCATTGGGTGCCAAACTAGTAAAGTCAGATTATCCGAAGCCCTTAATATGGGACTAACCAGAGGTAATACAAAAATAGAAAAGGGAATCTTTATTGAATAAATGTTGTTGGGATAATAGTATCAAGAGGAAAATGCTTTTAATCTATACTCATTTCTTAAATGAAAATATGCTCCAGAAGAGCCAAAAAGTTAAACATAAAAAGGCCCCCAAACTTAAAAGGAAGTATATCATATATACTATTATAAATACTTTCCATTATAAATATAATGATAAATAAAATACACTTTTAAAAATGCGTATGTCAGTTCATGGAAATGCTTATATATTATATTTCATGTTAAATGAAAGGTAGAATACCAAATAATGTGCACACACTGATTACAATAATGAAAATGTGTCCATTCCTATTTGAGATCAAAAGAAAATCTAGAGATAAATATTTTAGGGTTTCATGTTGATTGGCTTCCTTATTTCTACAAAGGTGCTTAAATTCCACAGAAACAGTACTTACTTTCCCATCAGGCAATTCCATATAACCTTCTATGTCAGTCACTGCTGTTTTGCCAAATCTACCCAAATATCCTTGTAGTTTAAGACCAGTGAAAGTTAAAGCCATTAACCAGAACCTAAAAGAAGGAAGGAAGGAAGGAAGGAAGGAAGGAAGGAAGGAAGGAAGGAAGGAAGGAAGGAAGGAAGGAAGGAAGGAAGGAAGGAAGGAAGGAAGGAAGGAAGGAAGGAAGGAAGGAAGGAAGGAAGGAAGGAAGGAAGAGAAAGAAAAAGAGAGAGAAAGAGAGCGAGAAAGAGGGAAAAGAAAGAATTGAGAGAGAGAGAGAGAGAGAGAGAAACACAATGCAAATAAATAAATGTACTTTATTATCATAGCTTTTTACTTTGACACATGGAAATGAAACCAGCTAAAATCCAGTTCATTTCCTGTACAGTTGTAAATCATATACCTTCTCTAATTTTTTCCTCTAAAAATTGCAAGGGAAAAGAAGCAAAACAGGTTGCTAAATAACTTGTGATCATTGAAAGGAAATTAGGCTAAATATCTTCCTTAATGTCAGTATCTGTGGTGGGAGAGATCCAAATGCCCCTTCAAAACGAGGAGGACATCATCCTTGGTATCCTATTTCATCCTTCATCAGAATCTTCCTTATGATATCTTTATAGACAATAGGCAAAAATTGACACTGGGCAGTTGTAAGGTTAGTTGTATACAGAACAAGTTGAATAATGAATTGTACCAAAGAACATTTGGATAACTAAATCACTGTTAACCTGGAGCTTACTTTCTGTGACTCTGTGCAAGAAATAATCTCTAGAGCCCTTGACTTTTTGAGATGTAAAATGAAGGGGTTATAAGAAAGTATCTCCCTTCTAGACTGAAATTCTGTGATTCTATGGAGTGAGGTGTTGTAGGAGGTAGACTTAGTCCCACTTATTGTCATAGAATGAGTACTGATTCAAATTCTACCTGCCTCTGAACTCTGACAATGAGAGGAAGTAAATGTCTCTCTGCTTCAGTTTCCTAAGGCATGAAATGGAGGTAATAATACCTGGACTACATGTTTCATAGGGTTGTTATAAGGAATGTGCTTTTAGACCTTTAAGTGCTATATAAATGTGTTATTTTTTATTGCAACAATAACACATTGATACAGCACTTTAAGGCTTACAAAGTAACCTTGGATGAAGACATGATTGGCATACTTATCAGAGTTTTGCTAACATGAAGCTAGAAGGGATGGCTAACCTGTCAGATGACATCTTTGGGATCCAAAAGGTTGCAAAAGGCTGGAACAGCTGGCTAAATATAACAAGATTTTGTTGTTGTCTGTACCTATGATTCCATCCACAAATGGAGTTATCACTGGAAAAAACCAACTGATGGATATTGGCAACCGTCCAACACCCCAGTCAGAGAAAGTTACCCGGGACACAGAGAGATAATAATATCTTGCCCAGAGTTATACAGCCAATACATGAGAGAGGGAGATACAATTAATTTAGAAATAAATGATTATCTCTTCTAATACTATGAAGTTAAGAATGATGCAAATCTCAAACTTCTAAAAGTTGTTTCTGTGGATGAGTAACAAGGAAGGGCAATGCTGGGATCACATCACGCCTTGTATGTGCAGTTCTAGTTAGGTTTGACAAAGGAAAAACCAGTAAAATGGATCCATCCCTGGAACTGAACTTTAGAACATTGGATCTACCCAATCCTGTAAGAGAGGACACCAGTTCTACTAAATATGTCATGAACCATCTACCATCCTACCACGGTACTTCAATTCCTCAGTTTGGATCATTGACACAAACTTCCCAAGTGGCTACAAACCCCTACGTGTCCCCTTAGAGTCAAGTTACCCAAAATCTTGGCTAATGGTATAGAAAGTTGAAGAAAAATTGATCAATCTCAAAGGCAGCAGTCATGATACAGGTGTAGAATGTAAGTAAATAGTTCCAGATGAGACACACAGTTAAAATATGACATGTTGGACATTATCCAATAAGAACTATTCCCTTGAGATGAGAAAGGTGTGTACGTACATATATATGGATATGGATATATATATATATATATATATACACAAATTTATATTTTTAATCTGGCCTAGGACAAAAGTCGTATTGCTAAAGGGCTATATTGTAGCAATAGGTTAGACAAAACGCAGCCTTTCTCCTCTGATATTATCTGAAATAAGAGAAGAACTTTAGCACATTAAACTCTGTGAGGTGGAAATAATTGCAATTGGAAAAGAAAGGAACCACGGAAATTAGGAGGCTCAGTGGATTAGAGCCAGGACTAGGGTGGGGAGGACTCAGGTTCAAATCTGGCCTCAGACACTTCCTAGCTATGTGACCCTGGGCAAGTCAAGTCACTTAACCTCAATTGCTAGACCTCGCTGCTCTCTTAGAATTGATCCTAGGACAGAAGGTAAGGATTTGAGCCAGAGAGAGGATTTGGCATTGTTTGAATTTACATATGGTCTGAAGATGTTCATGGTTTTAGTGCTTTTGTAAAAATGGTGAGAGATTAGATGGAATCTTCTAGATCAGCAGCTCTAAGTGTGGTCTGCTCACCCCAGGAGTCCCCAAAATACTTTTAACAAGGTCTGAGAGGCCAAGACTATTTTAATAACAATACTAAGATGTTATTTGCTTATTAAAATATTAGTTTTCCAACTACATTACCTTCATATACTTCATCCAAAACATAACAGATTGGTTGAATGCAGAAATAGATATAAGAATCTAATTATTTTCTACGAAGACAAACATTATTTAAGGAAATTTACACCCCCAAAAAAGGAAAACAAATGCCACTAGAATATTTTTTTGTTTTGGAAAAGTTATTTTTCATAAAAAAATATTTCTATTAATATGTAATGACTTCATTATTGTTATCTTAATGAACTAATAAATAAATATTTTAATTCTTGTCATTTTTTATTTCTAATGTGGTAAATATCAATAAATATAACAAAGCAAAAGATCTTTGGGATCCTCAATAATTTTTAAGAATTTAACAGGGTTCTGAGATCAAAAAGGACTACTGAGGCCCTCTGAGGAATTTTAAACATGAACCTGGAGATTCATAAATTTTACACAGATATTTTGGTCACTGCATTTCAAAATCATTGGTTTCTTTTGTAAATTTATATTGTATTTTATGTATTTGAAAAAAATCCTGAGAAGGGGTTTTCAGGCTTCCCTGACTGTCAAAGAGGCCCACAACACTCATATACAAAAGGTTAAGAACTCAGACTCTAGAGAGTATTGCCAGGCCTCAAACATGACTTTAATGACAAACACCACGCAAATAGTGCAATTGTTTTTTTTATTTTTACTATTTGTTTTTTACTGAGTTTCTGAAGAAGACACATGCAAAAAACGTAAATAAATAAAAACCACAAGATTATAGGAATAGAGGGAGAAAAGGTTTTTACTAAAACTCTCATTTGTGTTTTTTAAAGACTAGAGAATTAAAAATTGTATTGAAGTATAATATGAGGGAAATTAAAAAAAAAAAAAAGGCTGAAGAACATAGGAATGGCCAGGCCTGACTCAGGGCAGTCTGAGATTTCAATCATTTTGAATAAAATGAGACCGTTGTAGACTGCCAAACTAAAGAAGTTTTACTTCAGCAGAATATGAGGATATTCAACAAGGACATAGCATTGACTTAGCTGCCTGCAGCTTTTCTGATTTTGTGCTAGCTATATTGATCTATCAAGTCTAAGATAACAACTCCTGCCTTCCCTTGGGCTCAATTTGGTTCCCAGGCCACCAGGAAGCTAAAAGCCAAACTCTCTGTCCCTAGAGTCAGTTAAATATTAAGGACAACTTCAGTACCTTTTAAGGGATATCTAGCCTGGCCTATATCATCAGATATTGCTTCTACTACATAGAGGAAGCATTACCTACTAAATCAATAATATTATATATTTAAAAGAGAGACAGGATCTGGCAAATTATGACGGGGGGCGGGGGGGAGGAGGGAGAGGCGAAGGAAGGAAGAAAAAGAATCTGACTTGTAAAATGTCAGAATTATCAAAAATTGTTTGAATATGCAATTCAAAAAGATTTTAAGTAAAATTAAAAGAGATATGAGACTAGTAGTCAAAAACCATATTTATCAAAGTTCAGAAAGAAAAATTCAAAATATAAAGAAATGGTTATCTATCAAAAGCCAAGAGCTAACTTTATCTGTAGTAGAGGAATACCGGAAGCTTTTCCAGTAAGATTGAAAGTAAAATAAAGGTGTTCATTGATATCGGTTTTATTTGATATAGTTCTAGAAATGCTAATCATTACAAAACAATATAAAGAAACTGGAGGAATAATCGTAGTCAAAGAAGAATTCGCTGATGGTATGTTTACTAGAGAACTGATGAAATTTAACTAAAAAATTATTTAAATAATAACCAAAAAATAGCACAATGTAAATGTCCTCAAACTTCATTAACTGCTCTTCAATGACCTTCTATTCTCCTTTAAAAGTGAAGTAGGTAAAAAAAATCAGTCTGTGTATTACTAAGAAACCCAATGGGAGATGGGAAAAAAATCCATTCAAAATAACTACAAAATATCAAAAATACCTGGGAATTAACCCATCAAGACATATTCAGAATTTATTTGAATCTAACTTTACAACACTTTATAGAAATAAGAAAGACTTGAATAGTTGGAGAATATTAATTGCTCATGGGTTGGTTATCCCAACATAATAAAACTGATGGTACTACTTAAATTAATGTACTGAGTTAGTACCATAATAATGCAGGACAGCTAGGTAGCACAACGGATAGAGTGTCAGGCCTGGAATCAGATTACTCCTCTTCCTGAGTTTAAATCTGGTCTCAGACACTTATTATCTGAGTGACCCTGGGCAAGTCATTCAACTGTGTTTCTTCGTCTATAAAATGAGCTAGAGAAGGAAATGGTAAACCACCCCAGTATCTTTGCCAGGAAAAAACCCCAAATGGGGCCCCAAATAGTCAGACAGACCTGAAATGACTGAATAAACCATAATAATCAAACTGACAACAGGTTACATTATTGAAAGATAAAATAATAATAATAATAAAAATAATTGGAAGGTTACTCTTAATCTGTATCCCTTTTGGAGCCCCAAGACAATCTTTGGATTTTAAAGGAGGAAAAAGTTTATTATTTAATAAATATTTATTATTATTTATTAACTTTATCTATATGTTATTTATAACATAAATATATAATCTTTGTTATATTAACTTTATTATTATATAAGTAGTAAATATTTAATAAGTAATTATAAATTAAGATATGGTCTCCAGAGAATTTTGATCATAAAATTAATCTTGAAGAATCAAAAATCAAGAATCCTAATACCTAATCCTACCAGATCTCAAACATTACTATCAAGTACTATTCCCTAATACTAACTAGTACTGAATAAATCATAGAAAAGTTGATCAATGTAGAGAAGGTAAAGGAGTCCCAGAAGCAATCAAATGTGGGAGCACAGTGTTCAATAAACCCAAGACACCAAATAATGGGACAAGAGCAATCTATTTGACAAAACCGGTGAAGAAAACTGGAAAGATGGTCTGGAAGAAATTTGATATAGACTAGCATCTGTCATCATAAAGGCCATACCAAGCTCCAAATAGATATAAATATAAAAAGTCATAATTTTTTTTCAAAATTAGAGGAAAGAAATGCTTTTTTTAATTATTGCTAGGACATTCAGATGATCAGAGAAGATAAAATGGAATGTTTCTATTACATGTAATTTAAAAGCTTTAGTACAAGCAAAACCAGTACAGCTAGAATTAGCAGAGAAACAGTTAACTGAGGAAAATATGGCAAATTTCTACAATAAAAGTCTGACATTGAAAATACCAAGGGTATTGATACAAATGTAAAAGAATAAAGAAAGGTTCTCAGTACTCAAAGGAGAGGTACACTTCAAAATCACTAAGAAAAATGCAAATTAAAGCATCTTTGAGGTTCCATGTGACATAAGCATCTGATAGCCAATAATGATAAAAGACGACTATTGGTGGGGATGTGGAAGGACAGGCACACCGATGGACTGTTGTGAAGCTTCGAATTAATCTGACCCTTCTGGAAAGCAATTTGGAACTGAACAAAAATACCACTAAACTATACGGATTCTTTGACCTGATATAGCTAGACATAAAACATTCAAATGGTTCAAAGACTGAAGAAAATAAACAATTGAGGAATGACTGAGCAAATTATTTTACATGAATGTAATGTAATGGTACTATTAAGAAATGATGATGGGAATAGTCTGAACAAAATGAAGTAAGCAGAAACAGAACAATTTATTCAATAACAAAGTATTATAAAGACAAACAACTTTGAAAGACTAGTTGGGAGGAAGAGAATGAAGATCTGAAAATAAATAAAATGGAAATTTTTTTCAAAAGACTGAGGGAAATGGCCTATATGTATAAACATATTTATAGCAATACTTTTTATTGTAGCATAGAATTGGAAATAAAGTTGGCTCCCACTGAGGGATGGTTATGGTATATGAATGTAATGAAAGTTTTACACCATTAAAAATAACAAATATAACAAATCTGGAAAGATATGGGAAGATTTTATGAACAGTAAAAGGAGTAAAACAATTTACAAAATGATTATCTATAATGGAAAGAAAAATGACCTTGAAAGACTATAGAATCTCATCAATGCAGTAAGCCATCATGACTTCAGAAACTGTTGATGAAGCATGAATCCACCTCTTAGCAGAAAGATGATGGACTGGAGGTACAAAATGAGATATTTTCAGACATGGTCAACGTGTTGAATTATTTTGCTTGACTACAAGTATTTATTATAAGGAAGGACTTCTATTTGGGAAGAGGCATTAGTTTACAATGATAAAAATACAAAAAAGGAAAATAACATCAATTAAATATTTTTAAAGTATAAATAAAAAAACAAAAAAGTTCATAAGGGGACATAACAAGGGCAGTTTTGTTACTACTGTGATAAACTTCACATACATTTTTAAAAGCAAACTATCATAGTAACAATTCAGATTTATATATAATCTCCTATCTCTTCATATACTTGAAATGTTCATCTTTGTTGATAATAGCAATTTTTTAAATTCAACTTTCCATTTTGAGTTGCACTAGGATTAAATCTCTCTTAGTATTTTGATCTCTTCAACTCACTATTATAGGGCTATTTTAGTTTGTTCTTATTTACTGGGAGGGAGGATCCTTTCCTGCTCAAGTCCCCAGAAAATTTTCATTTGAGTAGTCAAGCTTTAATGAAAATAGTCATTTTGAATTTTTGTACTTTGTCTAGACTGAGCAACATATCTCTAAATAAGCAAAATTGGGGTTTTCCTAGCTAAGGAAGTTCATGGGTTATCCATTGTTTTTCATTTTCATATGTTAAATTTTGAGTTAAAGTCTTTGCCTTTTCCATGTCCTGCTTTCAGGCATCTATTGATAAGTGCGTGAATGGCAGGTTGAAGTTACAATTCAACAATTCAGAAAACATTGTTTAAGGCTTGCTATGTGGAAGGCACTGCACTGTATGGAATTGTTTATAGTGTCTCCTCATATCTATCTTTTTACTAATCTGATGTTGGTTTTTTCTTTTTTCCTCTAACTCAGAATTCTTAACCTAAGTCTGTGAACTTGGCTGTCTTTTTTTTAATTATCTTTTGGAAACTATTTCAATATAACCAGTTCCTTTGGGAGCCTGTTTATTCTATTTTATTCATTTAAAAATGCCATTCCAAGAAAAAGCCCACTGGCTTCACTAGAATGTCAAATGGGCCCATATTCCAAAAACAGGCTAAGAACTTCTGAGCTCTGTCTAGTCAATGGTCTGACCACATTAAATTCCTGGTTTTCAGAATAAATTACATTTTTGAGAAGTTCATTTCTCCAAGGTATGCCTAGTGCCCTTTATCTCTCTTCAGAAAGAAATTATTCTTTTAAAGTAGTCCAAAAGTCTTTGACCTCTTTTGTTTCTTAAAGTAGAACCATATTTTTGCTGTCTTTTCCTGACCCTGAAGTCACAAAGTATCAAAATATCGGTTGGGTTGATTTGCAAGATCAAATTGTTGATAGAATTTTTCTACCTCTTCCTCCCTTGGTAATAGACTGCACAGTTTCTATCTTCCTAGTGATCTTTTTTCTGTATACATATGAATTGTGCAAGATGGGGAGGCCAGGTATCCCTTTGTGTCTCTCTGGTTTCTTCTTGCCTGAAAATGCATTTGTCGGCTCTTTTGTTTTTCCAAAGAAAATTGTTGTTGTTGTTGTACATTTCAGGGGTATCCAACTCATTGTGACCCCATTTGGGGTTTTCTTGATAAAGATACTAGAGTGGTCACCCTTTCTTTATCCAGATCATTGTACAGATGAGAAAACTACAGCAAACTGGATTAAGTGACTTGCCCAGCTAGTAAGTATCTGAGGCCAGATTTGAACTCAAGAAATAAGTTTTCCTGACTCCAGGCTCAGAACTCTATCCACTGTGCCAGCCAAGTGCCCAAGGAAAATCTAGAGACCAGTTTGCCATGTTGTAGAAGCTTCCTATTGTAAATGCCAGTATGCTCCAGTTCTTCCAATACTATCAATCTGCAGGTCCTAAAGACAAAGATCTCCCATTTAAGTGAATATCTATAGATGGTATAAAATCTCTCTCCTAATTCTCTCCCTTTTTCATCTACTCTACCACATTGTAGAAAAAGAGAATCATCAACCCAGAATATACAGGACCGAGGGTCAACAGGTATTTTTCTTCATCTCATGGCTTTCCATAGGCAAGAAATTAAACAGCAGTGGTTGACATATCATTATTGAGCCTCTCCATGCTTAGCCTGGTTCATCTTGGGACAGCAAACTCAATCAAACATCAGCCTTTCCAGGTTGATAGAATCTGTCAGAATTTATGTTCCATGGGCATACGTTTTAAGAACTCAAGGTCCCCTTCACACCATGACGGAGCATCAAAATGGGATTTTGAAGTGTTATTCCTTTGTAAAATTTATAGAGGAAGATAGTCAAAGAGTACAAGTAAAATCTCCTCGTTTATCTTGAGACCTAAGCCATGTCATTCTCAGGATCATTAAATAAAAGAAACTAGTAGAAGAACAAAATGGAGGGAAAATGTAACAGAACTTTCAGTGTTTTTGTTATCAGCATAGTAGAGGCATAGCATTCAGAATTTAACACTTGCTGTGCTATATGAGGAAGTAGCAATCATTCTTTTAAGGAAGTTGGGGGAAATGATTGCACCAAGGCAATAAAAACTGAGGGAAACCATACTGGTAGCAGCATAGAACTGAAATATTATTGTATAAGGTTTCACAGGAAGAGAACTATACCCCAAAATGGGAAAATATGGATAATATTTCTATCAAAAAAGTGACTGAGAGAACATCAAAAACTAGCAATCCATATGCTTCCTTTCTGGTCTTAATGAGTCACGGTTAGATGAAACTCTGAGATAGAAACAGGGGGTTTTGAGCAAATTGTTTTCCATGGTATATTTACATCTTCACAGTCACATAACTAACTGGAAAACATAAAACCCTGCTTTATCTTATTTGCTGGGTTTTTTTAAGTGCTTGACTTAGCTGAGCAAAAAGTTTCAAAGGCTCTCCTCCAACAAGGATTCTGCCCCTGCGTAAATGAAGAACATACAAGGTCGCTGGGTAAATGCATGATAGAAAGAACTCTGTTCAGTGACCTCCTCATTATTAAAGTCCTCTATGTATAGATTTGAACCAGCTTTACCCAATCAATTCTATTGCTTAAATAACCTTCACAGTTTACTGTATGCTTCCTAGAGTAATTTTCCTCCTGAATGCCATGATGCTAAAGTCAGTTTTCAAGTATCGGTTTCCTTTCTATTGTCTTAATTTCTTAGTGCTTCGCTTCTGTCTGTCTTTCCCTTCTGTTGTTGAGTATTATTTTCATCTTCTTTGCCTCTAGCTTCTGCTCTCCTGCTGAGCAGATAAACAAACTGAAGGGAGGGCTCTCCAGCTATAAAGTGAATTTTTAAAGACTGAACAGCAGCTGCCATCTACATCACTTTCCTACTGGGCACAAGCTGTCAGTTTTTGTGAAAGCAGATGTTCTAAGGAGTTTCTATTATGAAATCCAATCCATTCTCTACCCTTGGGATTTCCTCAAAACAAAAGGCTTCCTTTCTCCATATTGTCTCTTCTGTTTCTCTGGATAACTTTCCATTATCATCCCATGATATATAAAAAGTCAGGTTAAGAATGTATTTTGCCTTGTAAAACTGCATTCTGGAATTTGTTACCTCGCCCCTTTCACCTCCCTATGACATACTGCCCTCTTTTTTGTCAACTGCATTATAGTATAATCACTAAATCATACAATGTGTATCTATTTCTACTATAGTTCCAGTAAAACTCAAAGTACAAATTATACAGATTAGAAGATTTATAGATATCCAGTTTTAGTTTATTCAATAAGATTAGTTATAAAACTTTAAAAAATTAGAACTTCCTTTCCATCATCTCCTGCTTAATTACTCTTCTAACTTCTGTCTTTTCCTCAATGACTGATTCTTGTCACTGTCTCTTCTTGCTGCCTCTCCCTACTTCTGCATTCGAAGACAGAGCTATTAACTCCATCCTTTAGTCCCTGTAGGATAAAGATCTATTTCTCGGTCTCCTCTTTTGATTTCAAGAATAAACTGAACTCAAAGTCTCTTGAAGCTTTGATTCAGTTGGTGATCACTGTTACAGGTTCATAACTGGAAGAGACCTTAAAGTTCATCTAGTCCAACCTGCCCATTTTCTGGATCAGGAAAATAATGCCCAAAGAGGTTAAGAGGATTGACCAAAGTCACATAGGTGGCAGAGTTGGAATTTGAGCCCAGATTTTCACCATTGCCTAGTTATCTTCCTACATTCAGTCTGAAGAAATTCCCTTGATAGATTTTCCTTGTTTTGAGCTAATAGTAACCTTAGTCTGAGCCTTCAGTTTTGTTAATATTCTTATTTCCTCATAATTTTTTCCCAGTGACTTGATTTCCCCAACCCCTTTAACTTCAGATAAATCATGCAGAATAAAATATTCTTTCTGTTCCTCTAGAAGTTCTCTTTTTTTTTACAATTCTCATGGCTCCCAGTGTTAATTCTAAATATGTCCTTCTCTTCCCTAACCTTAAAAAATCCTTCACTTAATACCATCCCCTCAAGTCATCACCTTACCTATGTCTCCTCCCTTTAACAAATTCTTAGAAAAAGCCATTTGCACATCATTTTCTCACTCATTTCACTTCGATTTCATTCCTAAGACCACCACACAGAATAAATTGTTCTGCCAAAATTGATCAACACTATTTTTATGCTAAATCCAATGACCTTTTCTCAGTTTTCCTCCTTTACCTCTCTATAGCACTTGATATCATTGGCCATCCCTTCTATGATTTACTCCCTAACTTTTCATAATACTAGTTCTCCATACCTGTCTAAACAATTGCTCCATCTCAATCTCCTTGGCAGCAGCAGCATTCTTTCTCCATCTCCCTCCCTCCTTCCTTCCCTTCTTTTCTCTCTCTCTCTCTCTCTCTCTCTCTCCCTCTCAACTCTACTTCCACAACAAATACTTCCAAATCTATATATTTATCCCTCATCTTTCTACTGAACTCTAGTCCTACATTTCATTTCTTTTTTAAAAAATCCTTACCAGGGTCACACTGCTAGGAGGTTTTCAAGGCCTGATTTGAACCCAGGTTCCATCCACTCTATTCACTGTGCTTCCCCTTAGTCCCATATTACCAATGCCTTGCCTGATATCTCTACCTATATGTACCATAAGCACCTTAAATTTGTTTTTCTAAATTTCTAAGATTTTTCTTTTTTATTTCCTTTAAGTCCACTTTTCCTTTAAACATCCTTTTACATATCGAGGGCACCTGGTTGGTTGGTGGTTGCCCTTTGCATTGGAAGAAGACCAAAATGGCGACACTATGTCAGAGTCAATCCCCCCAGCTGCTGGTGTGCCCTCTCCCAACATAACCTAGTAGTATCCATTTAGTGTATGTATAGATTTCTATAATGTATATATGTGTACATGCATGTATATAGGTATGTGTGCATGTGTGTGCATACACACATGTATATGTGCCCATGTTGTAGACTGCTTGAAGGTACAGCCTATTTCATTTTTGCCTTTATGTCTCTAGCGCTTAGCACAGTGCATGGCACACAGGCACTTAATAAGTGCTAGGTGATTGATTGATGAAATATATTCAGTAAACATCTAGGTGGTAAAGACTTCCTTGAAGATAACGTGCTGAGTGAGATGACTTCTTTCCATCTCTCTACCATTCTACTTACGTCGTTCTAAGTACCCAATGGAAGAGTCACGTTACTTGTTAGCAGGAAAAATACCACTTATTAAAAGAATCCAAAGACGAACTGGGAAAACCGATGCCAGCTCCAAGAGCCTCTCCCTTGGCCTCCCTAGTGATCTCCACTGACAACTAGATGTGACGGTCATTTAACCTACTTGATGTGGCCTGATCCCGCTGTGGTAAGTTGCTCTTCATTTTCAGGGTTGAACGTGACCTTAAAAACATCCTGGCCAAAAGCTTTTGTCCTCAGCACGGGCACCTCCTCTTTCCAGTTCCAGATTGTTAATGTATAATCAGGGTGGCTACCCACAGTAGCCAGCAATAAGCCATTAAAATTAAAACTTGCATGTGCGTAAGCTTCGTCAGTCCCTCCTGGAAGAATAAATGATATTTAGGGAAGAATATATAAAAATGTTTTTATTCCATATCAACAGAAATATATACATATATATGAATGATTTTTTTATTCAGAATCTAACTCATGATTATTAGTTTTAGAGGAGAGGGACAAGTATTTATTAAGCACCCATTATATGTCAGGCATTATGCTATATGCTTTAAAAATAGAATTATTTCTTTTTTTAAATATCTTATCTTCCATCTTAGAATCAATGCTGTGTATTGATTCCAAGGCAGAAGAATGGTAAGGGCTAGGCAATGGGGGTTAAGTGACTTGCCCAGGGTCACATAGCTAGGAAGTGTCTGAGACTGGATTTGAACCCAGGACCCCCATCTCTAGCCTGGCTCTCTGTCCACTGAATCACCAGCTGCTCCCAAGAGTATCCCTTTGGATAGAGAAAGAAGAAAGCATCAAGTATTACCAAGAATTACACAGAATCTGAATCAATTTTGACTTTGGAAAGAATTACAGGGTTCATTTTTAATCAAAGAGCACTATGTTTTATTTAGGAAAACCTAAATTGTTATTGTATTCATTGAACTTGTATGTCAGCTTATACAGAGCAAGGAACAGAACGAGGCAGCAAGAATATAGAACCGGGATTCAAATTTTGTCATGAATACATTTCAAAGTGAATCTATGGAATTCTGGGCATTCTTAGTTCAGAGATGACTCACGTAGGCCAGTCGATGACTCAGTGAATAGAGAAGCTGACCCAGAGACTGTAACAGAAATCATAATCTGGGGAGCTATATTTCTGGTTGCAGTAATGGGATACTCTGGCTTTGACTAGAGAGATACTAGGAAAACTTGAGGGTGCCTAATTGTTATGGAGATGAGAGAGATACTTCTGAGAGATAAAGAGATGCTATTAGAGAGAGATATTCTGGGGTTGCCTATTGATCACTCCTGATGGTTAATAGATCAATATCTTTCTACCCTCCTCCTCCCTCAATCCCTCCCTTCACCACCCTCTTCTGAAGCCTTTGGCTTCGGGACTCTGAGATTTTTGAGGAAACACTCTTTTCTCTTCTTTTCTCAAGTAAGGGGGTTTATTGAGAACAACAGGATGGAGGACTGCGGTAAGATGAGGTGAGAGGGATGAGGGTTTCTCTAATCTATAATGAGGGATATGAGGATTATGGGAAATGTCAGTCCTGTCACAACTGTGACACAAAAGTCTGTCAAGGAGATGGAGGGCAACTGTTTAATCTTCTTCTTTCTTCAAATTCAAATCTCACATATATAATCAGTTCTTCAGATTCAACTACCACATCAGCCACACAAAACCTTCTTCTTGCCTCCCTTCTCCAAAGCCAAGAGCCTTCAGCCGAGGACAGAAGCTAACAGGGTCCAGTTCAGAGCTTCTTCCCTCCTCAGCCTGGCTTGCCTCCAACTGACTTTCCTGGGAATATTCCATTTGGAACGTTCTTTCTTGATTGTCAGCCGAGGTCCTTCACTTTGTTTGCATGCATGAAATTCTCTCTTCCTTCATGCCTCTTCCACAAGACAGGCGATCCTGGGTTCAAATTTGACCTCAGATACTTCCTATCTTTGTGACCCTGGGTGAGTCATTTAACCCTAGGTGCCTAGCCCTTGACATTCTTCTGCCTTGAAACTAATTCTTTAGTATCGATTCTAAGACAGACAGAAAGGGTTTTTTAAAAAGGAGTTGGCTTACTGAGGGAAAAAAAGAGCAATACAATGATATTAAATTTCCTGCAGTATTCTAATTAACATTTAAGTCAGGGTTCATGTTTAAATTTCATTGAACCTACCTCGGAGGATTCTGTAGGGCCTCAGGGAAGGATATTCATAGATGACAACAGTTGGATAGAATCCTTTCTCAGCTACTACAAAATATGTGTTATCTGGGTGAATCTACAAAAAATAAAAATTCATTCATTCCCTAGGGTCAGATTCTTCTGTGCGCAATTGTCACTTTAATACACCATTTAGTGTTAGTTATTTCACTAAAGTTGAGTTTTGATTGTAACAGAGTGTATAAAAAAGGCATTTCATAAAAATATTTCTTAACGATAAAGAATACTCTGATTTCAGCTAAAAGTAAAGCTGTACGTTGGAGTTTTCTCTTAGACAACCATGTCAACATATATTTTATATGAATAGATATAATCGTTATTGGTGGCTCCTTTTCAAGTACAAAGGACAACCACCACCACCACTACCACCAAGATTCAAGGTAATATATGGGTCCATATCTCCCCATGAACCATAGCTTACAAGCCCCTTTGATGTTTTTGCTTTTCTCTCATCAGCCACAGACACAATTTGTTCAAAGCAAAAGCATTTACTGAAATAGTCCTAGTAAGATGAGTATCAATAAAACATTCCTCCCATAAACTTGTGGTCCACTCTGCCACAAACATATATATAGATATAGATATAGATATATGTATACTATTAGTTAGAAGAGTGAGCACACAGGAGAGATCACACACGAGGGGAATACACATAGTAAACTTGTATGGCCACAACACCTGTTTAGAACCATGGATTAATGCATAGAAACATTGCATTATCACAAATCATAAAAATCAAAGGTAGTCAAACTATGAGTAATGAAAAACCCTATGAAACTTTGAGAAAATAAATAATGAAATATATCTAGCCTCGTATGAGAGAGCACATATTTTATTAGATTTTTTTTTCTCACAATGGGGATGGGGACAAAATGACTAGAGTGTAAAAACGTCATCAATAGGTCTTTTTAATATTATATTTAAAAAGAAAAAAACTCCACTCACTCCACACAGGAACACTCCTTCCCACTGCTTCCACATTACCATCTCTGCTGAGCTATGTACTCTGATAAACCATCATCTTCTGATTCTCTGCTAAATTACTATGGTCATTTACTAGTTTTCTACTGAACCAGTACTGCCATCTGCTGGCTCTCCATTCAGTATTTCTGTCATCTACTGGTTCTCTGCTGAATTATGCCATCTATCGGTTAGTTCACAGGTGAATTGTAACTACTTGTAACTAACTTGTAACACAGATGAATTGCAATAACTATATAGTATCTTCTCTGGGTCAGGACTTATACTCTTTTGTGAGCAAAGCCCACAAAAAAAAAAAGCTATTTCAGTTCTGCTGTGAGTCAGACTTGCAGCTACACCAAGCCAGTAAAGCTGAAATAGTTGCTCAGGTCATATTTATCATCTCTATCAATGTAATTCTCCAAAGCCTGCCTGATATTCAGACAGCTGTGACTTTTACTGCCATCACAACCCTGGAAATCAACTCTTAGGATATATAGATTTTCCTGTAACTTCACTTAGCTAAACCAGAAGGGACTAGATGGAGCTCTTGTCCTGAATTTCTGCAGAAATTCTCAAATTGCTGCTCCCAGTACAATAGAACCCTGATGAACTAACTAGTTCCTCCTATAAATCCTAGCTGAGTTCATTAGCAATGCCTCAATCAAGAACAACCCATTCTATACTAATAATCATTTCCACTTTTACACTTAAAAACCATCTCAGATCTGCTTTCTCTTGTTGAGGTGACTAGATATTTGATCCACATCCACTTTATCCCAACAATTCAAGAAAGCCATATAGGCTTACAAATTGACTTTCACCAAAGAGCTAATCACATGTCTATTTTAAAATCAATTTTTAAAGCAATAGTGATGTAGATGGGTCTAATGAAGGCAGAAAAGGAAATATTACTTCCTTATTCCTGCTATCTATGTTACTCTTAATGTAGACCAGCTTCTCTGGCTTCCCTATTATACTAACTCATTTTAAGCCTTCATGCCCCCCAAAATATCCAGATTTCATCTATAAAATAAGAGAGTCTATACAGCAGGATTTTAAAAGAAGTTCCTCTAACTCTAGGATCAAAGCTGTTTCCATTATTCTATGGGAAAAATAGGGAGTCATGACCAATTATTTCATTGGTAGAAGAAATTCCCTTTATCATACCATATCACCACATGCCTAGCAACTGATAGTCTTAGAGAGTTGTCTAAGAGTACCAAAAAAAAGTAAGTGATTTGCCTACAGTCACACAATCAGTTGAAGAATGAGACAGAACATCATCCCATGTCTTCCTGGGACTGAGTCTCTCTACCCACAATACCTCAATGCCACTAAATGTCATAGAGTATGGAAGTCCAGTGGCAGAAGGGAAAAAACAGGGAATCTCTGTGATTACCAACTATCTAGAGGTGGTCGTTCATATATAACAAGGAACATTGGGGTTTTTATATAGAAAAAGCACTAGTTCTGCAGTTAAGAGGACCTGGATTCAAATCTTGTCTCTGTTACTTACTACCTTTGTGATTTTGAGCAAATTATTTAACCTTCTTAGGACCCACTTCCTCAAGTAGCTCTAAATGGTCTTTGAATTCTCTTATAGCTCTAGATCTATAAACCTAGTAGTCTATCTATAGGTCAGGGACTGGCTCTATTTCTCTTGGGTCCCCCATAAATGCCTAATGGAGTTGATACATAATTGAAACATACTTCATATTAGTGCCTTCCCTCTAAGAAGACCTCCAATTTAGTCTGTGTGAATCTTGTTTGTACATACTCATTGATATGTTGTCTCCTCCAATGGAATGAGAGCTCCTTGAGGAGAGGATTTTTTCGTTTACTTTGCAGGCTTTTTGCCTTGTTTTGAATCCCCAAACACTTAGCATAATGCCTGGCACAAAATAGGAACTTAATAAATGCTTGGTGACTTGACTCAAATAACAGTAGATAATACCAGTTGTTTGATGGATAGATTCAAACAATTACAAAAATAGGGTCTCCCCCTAGAAGTTATTAAAAGTTATACCGCAAGAGCACCAATTCCTCCACCACTGCTGCTCCGGAGGTAAGTCTGCTCCGCAGTTTTCAAATCCAAGAAGACTAGCTGGTTGCCAGCTATATAGATGATGGTTTGGCTGTCCAGAAGATGCAGATTATTCCGTTTGGTAGAGTCATAACCAAAGGAATATCTAAAGCAAAACTGTCAAGGAAGATAAGTCCCAAAGTAGGCATACCACCCTTCTTAAAAACAAACAAGTAACACCAAAAATTGATGGAACAAAATTATTCTTTTTTCTGGAAACAGAATAAACCAGCCTGTGAGGCAGGTGGATCTTTGCCTTAAAATTATGAAATTTTATCTAATAATGCTAAGAGAATACTTCTTGTTTTGTTTTGTTTTTCAATAGAAAATGTCATACTATTGCTGCTTTTTTAACCTTTTTTTAACTTTCCCCAAGTCATCCTGAACTCAACTGAATAATCTCAACTTGTTATCATAAAATGAAAATTTTAAGTTTCTTTATCTAATAATCATCTAAATCATTCCATTTTCCTTTTTCTCTAAAAATGAATCCACTTCTATGATGTAGAAGAAATCATAGCAGTAAAATAAATTATAGTACCTGTTGAAATGCTAAATTCTTTCTACAACTATTCATCAAACTCAAGTCTTCCCTATCCTGTGTCATAACTCTAATTGCTTCACCCATCCCCCCTACAGATATCATTGGTCCTACCCCCCAAGACTCATCTACCATGTGACATCATTGGCCATTCCTTCAATGAGATCCCTCACTATAGACATCACCTATTGTCTGAATCCTTCAAATAAGACTTGTTTTCTTCATACTTTGGAACTAAACCTGTTTGACTTTTTCCTTAATACCTGAAGGCTAGGGGGGAAACTTTTGAGCTTGGTACCCATACTTACACACAACTTCCATCATCATACACTACAGCTAGAATGAAAGCTTGAGCCCCAAAGTCATACTAGCTTTCCAACTTTCCATTGTACCTCAGTTTTTGTCAAGTTTCAGCAGGATTGTGTTTAGTCAAATTTCTTCTTCTTGGGTACCATCAACAGTCAAAAAGGGAATGTCTAAGGTAAGAAGAAAAGGTTTTGAATTTACCATGGCACACACCTCATCTCAAACAGATCCCTTCCATCTCTTCAAGGGAATTTGCCTCAGTTTGCACATGCCCTTCCCCTCCTGCCATCCTTAAGGACAACAACTTTTGATCAATCTTTGTAAAATCCCACCTGAGCCCAGACTCTTCAACCAAACTGTTCAGGGACTTTCTCCGTACCCTTTCTCCCCTTCCCTTTGTCTCTCAAAAGAGCACTGAACATGAAGTCTGAGCACCTGGTGGATGAAATGCTTTATAGGGAATTAGAGCCAGTTACTTTCTTTTCTGAAGATCTGCACAAAACATTGCAGTGAGATTTGCTCTCTTTCCTCCCTCCCCATCTCCCCACCCCACCTCTCTCTCTTCCTCCGGCTCTCTGTCTCTGTCTGTCTGTCTGTCTGTCTCTCTCTCTCTCTCTCTCTCTCTCTCTCACACACACACACACACACACATCTTCTGGTTGACACAATATTTTTTAACTTACTACATGATCATAGGATCATTGATCTCTCAGTAGAAGAGAGCTCAGAAGTCATCTATTCTAGTCCTTTCATTTTATAAATGAAGAAACTGAGAAATAGTCAGACAGTTAGGTTACTTGTCCAGTCACACAAATAAAAGGTGGAAGAGTAAACATTCAAACCCAGATCCACTAATGGCAAATCTAATGCTCTTTCCACTATCCTGGGCTTATTTAGGATTGTATTGCCTATTGGTCAACAGAATGGAGAATCAAAGCTTTGGTTGATATGGTAATGATTTTAGACAATGGGCAAGTCAAAGTGATTTTAGAGACTGTTGAGTTTTGGGAGGGTGAGGTAAAAATTATCATGAGGAGGCAGCTAGGTGACTCAATAGATAGCCAGGCCTATAGATGGGAGATCCTGGGTTCAAATTTTACTTCAGACACTTCCCAGCTATGTGACCCTGAGCAAGAAACTTAGCCCCCATTGCTTTTCCCTTACTGTTCTTCTGCCTTGGAACCAGTACACAGTATTGATTCTAAGATGGAAGGTGAGGGCTTAAAAAAAAAAAGAAGTAAAGCATTGTATACAGACCCCATTGAGAATGATGGAGAATAGAGCACACAGCTCTATTTCAGCTGTTTCACGGTGACTCTGAGGGCACATATTGGCTATGATGTCATAGCTCAAAAGTCTTCAGAAGAAATGTTGGTCATTGTGAGTTAGCTGAGGCCATGAAGGAATTCTATGAACAGCCCTCAGGCCCTGTTAACTAATCTTAAGGAAACAATGATACAGAGGTCATTCAGGGTTCTATGGTTCTAATAGTGGCTTCTGTCTTCCATAACTGTAAGCAGCTTTATTGGGGAGGGGGGATTAAGGGGATCTGTGTGTTTGATTTATAGTTTTGTGTGTGTTTGTGGAAGGTCCGATATGTCTAGACTTCTAAATAAAAGAAGGAATTAAAAAAAAACACTAGTGATCTTCTTGGTTTCAAATTCTGTAGCTGAGCAACTGAGAAATTCTAGTCTGGAGTTTATGTATCTGAGATGGGATATAATGGGCAACAGGAATAAAAAACCTTGCTCAACTTGAGCTAGAGAGTATGAACATTGATATTAGTTGTACTCTTGTCCTACTAATTGGTAATAAACAAACTGGGGAGGTGGGGAAGATAGCATCCTAAAGAAGTTCACATCTCTAGTGTAATAGTCAATAGCCTAGAGACACCCCCAGCCTTTGAATGAGGGCTTATTCAGTAAAAATCCTCCAAACTTAAATATCCCTTAACAAGGTTGGACTGCTGTATTATCGTATATTCCAGTTGGGTTCAGAAAATCCCAAGAAGAATATGAGACCCATAACCCTATCCCCATTCTCTGAATTGGAGAAAACCAGCTTAAGCAATGCAAGGATCCCCACCTCAAGCTTCTTGAATCCAGAACTGATGATTTCTGGAAAGGAATAGACCTTGAAGTCCATCTTGAAATTGTGAGGTAGTAGAAAAAGCCCACAGAGTTTCTCCAGCCTTAAGAATTTTGAATTGCCCCATCTGGATGACGTAAATAAATTCCTTTAGTCAAGCTTTGATGGCTGCTACTCCATCTACCTAGCATCTCTTCTCCTGCAGGAGGTACAAAGAGGGGATTTTCCTGGCTGGTTTTGTACAGAATTTGGGGCAGGAATATTTACATACACCCCTATTCTCACTGAGACACAAGAGTGCCAAGATAGATGTAATGTAATCTATAGACCACCGTGTTGCCAAAATGGCACGGAGTAATATCAATAATCTCAAAGGTGCCCTCTTGGAGGCTGAAAGGGATAGTACGATGAACTTGATACATACAGAAAATTAAAATCTATCATACGGTGCTGGATATAAACACATTTATTGTTGAATGTAGCACCTGTGATTGGTGTCATGGTTCATATGGACATAATCAGAACCACAACTGCCTATGTTTCTGCTAGTTGTCAAGTCATCAATGTGCCTAAAAGGAAGCAGTCAGCCCATGTTGCCCCCACGGCAAGACTTTCTGTCTTTAGATGCTCGTATTGTATATAGCATGAGGCTGCAGCAGTTAAAGGGGATATATGGAGGAGGTGGGAATGAACCTGTATCTGAAGCTAACCAGGACTGTGAATAAGAAAACACAAGCCGGCACAGATAGAACCAAGTCCTGTTTGGGAATCATGCATGGAGAAGAAGACAGAGACAGGTTAGGTGGCAAGACTATAAGGGACCACCAAGAGTCTGAGTCTGAGGGTAGGCCTAATACCAGTCAGGAGACACAAAACATATAGGACCACTACAGCAAAGAGGGCAGTAAGCTTTTCACAGGGAAAGATTTCTAGAGTTCCATTGGGAAATGTGGGTATTTCAAACAAACATTTCTAGTACAAGTTTTCATAGGCGATATCTAAAAGTCTTATCTCAGACATGGCACATTCTTTGGAGTCAAAATTCACATAAGTCACCACTGCTTTTTTTCTTTAGCAATAGCCTTCTTTAAGGCAGAAGAAAAACATATGATCAATCACATGGTTCAATGGGGATATTGATTTTGGCTTTTAAAAAATCAACTTACTGCAAATATGAATAATATACAAATAGGTTTTGAACAATGATACATGTATAACTCAGTGGAATTGCTTGTCAGCTTTGGAAGTGGGGAGGGAAGAGGGATGGGAAAAATCGTGAATCATGTAACCATGGAAAAACATTCTAGAGAAAAAAATCAGCATGACTGATTGATATGTTGAAAAAGTCCAACAACATATGCAATGTTTAACAATGGATTTCCCACCTTCATGAAGGAGTAGGTTGAAGGTGTCATTTCATATCTTTTCAAGTCCTGCTTGATCTTTATCATTTCATTATATTTACTTTTGATTTTTTTGGTACAGGGTTGTTCTCTCCCTTTCCATTGTTGGATGTATATTTTCTTGGCTCTGCTTACTTCACTTGATGTCAGTTCAAATAGACCTCTCACGCTTCTCTGTGTTCATCACATACATTATTTCTTATAGCACAGTAGTATTCTTTTACATTCATGTACCATGATTGGTTTAGCCATTTCCCAATTGATGGCCATCTACTTTGTTTCCAATTCTCAGCTGTCACAAAAAGTGCTGCTATAAATATTTCAGAGTAGATGGGAATTTTTTTCTTATCGATAGCTTTCTTGGGGTAGAAACCCAATAATGCAGTCTCTAGTTAAAAGGGTATGAAACTTAATCACTTTATTGGCATAAATTAAAACTATCTTCTCCAACTGGTCATATCATTTTGTGGCTCCACCAACAGTATGTCTACCATTCCATAACTCCTCTAACACTAACTACTGCCATTTTTAAAATCATCTTTCCCAATCAGTGGAATGCCAGGTGAAACCTTGGTATCAAGTATGTGGCTACAACAATACTCACCAGCAGATCCAAAACAAATCAAAATGTAATTGGGAAATATTTAATAAAATAAATTAAATAATAATAACAACTGTTAGAAGATAAAATCCAATGGGATTTGACTCTCTAGGTCTTCTTGCATATAATATTACTTCTTTTCAGCAGCTTTCTTTTAAGGGTTTTG